>NC_037685.1:35842143-35960426 GCF_003255815.1 Theropithecus gelada | reverse complement strand
AAAAAAAAAAAAAAAAAAAAAAAAAAAAGAATTGTACACCACAAAAGGTCAATTTGACTATATGTAAATTTAAAAATAATTTTAAAATTAAGTCTTTTTCAATCATATGTGTAATTATCCTAAATGTGTAATGCCTTCCCGTGCAAGTATGTAACTTTTATTTGAGCAAATGTGTTTTGCCTCTGCATGTAACTGTTGATCTGTGTAACCAACAATAGGAGATCCTTATAATTTAGTGGAAGAAATACATGATTTAGGGGTAAGCCTGAATTTAAATTTTTGCCCCAAAACATATAAATTTATTAGTTAATATTTACTGTACACCTACTATGTGCCAGGTATGTGCCAGGATCTGGGGACAGAAAGATAAATAAAACAGATGGTTTGACATGAAGGAATTTAAAACTCATGATGGAAACAGACACTAAGCAGATAGCACTAGAGTAGATAAAGGTAATTATAGACCATGGTAAGTGCTACCAAGAAAATGAACAGGGAGATGAACATGGAGCTGGAGCAGAATGGGGTAGGTGCTGCTTTAGTTAGAGGGTCTGAGAAGAATGGGACATTTGAGACCTGAAGGATACCAACCACACAAAGGGCTGGCAAAAGAGTGTTCTGTTGCAGGGAGCAGCAAGTGGAAGGGGACGGAGGTAAGAAAGGGTCCAGCGTGTTCCAGGAACAAAAGAAGAGGCAATCTGGCTGCAGCGCTGTAAGGGGCGGAAAGGAGAGAGGTGAAGTAGTCACACCCTGCAGAGCCTCCTAGGCTATGGCACAAAGTTTAGTTGATTTTAAGGGCAATAGAAACCATAAGTTTTTGTTGTTATCATTGCTTGTTTCTTTAAGCACAGGAGCAGCCATGATCTGGTTTATATTATCAATCTTTAGAAAGTGCTTTTAACTCTGAATTTCAGGTTCTGCATATGCCAAGTGAAGACACTACTTACAGCGCAATATTTCTGTGAGAATTTTATGTATATGTGTATGTCCAGAATTATGCAGGTTCCATCGTAGGTGCTCAATAAAATATGGGCTTCCTTTCTCTTTGCCTCTTTTTGTGTGTATATGCATGTCTCCTGTTGCTTTCCTGTTTGCATGAGTCCCTCATTTTGGTGTTTTTTTTTTTTTTTGTTTTGTTCCAGTCCACGCTGCGCTTATCTGTCTGACCTTGGAAGGAGAATCTTGGCAGGTACTCAAGAACAAGGCACAATCAAAGTCTCTGGTTTCTGTTATCTTTTGCCCACTTGCGACAGTGTACCAGATGACAGGCAGCTCAGATTCTATTTGGTTGAACCACGTGAAATGGCTATTTTGGGAGATCACGACCAGTAGAATCAGGTTGAACCAATTTCATGTAGCTCAGTTTTGTAGCACTCTAAAGTGTGATTTTGACTGATGAGTTATTTTTTCATTTGCCAAAGATTTCATTATTTTTGAGACCCACTACCGCTCTACATTCTGTGATTCTAATAAAGCCATGTTCGTCAAAGGCGTACCCTTTCTCACCAACATAGGTGAGCATCCATCTCTCTAGCATACTGCCTCTGTCACTAACAAATTGCCAGGAGGCTCTTTTTGGAGTCACATCATCAAAATTGAAAAAAGAAACTTATTTTTTATTATTATCATTATTATTATTATTATTATTATTTTTGAGACAGGGTCTCACTCTGTCGCCCAGGCTGGAGTGCAGGGGCATGATCTCAGCTCACTACAACCTCTGCCTCCCAGGTTCAAGGGATTCTCCCACCTCAGTCTCTCTAGCAGCTGGGATTATAGTGCATGCCACCATGCGCAGCTAACTTTTTGTATTTTTTATAGAGACAGAGTTTCACCCTGTTGGCCAGGCTGGTCTTGAACTCCTGACCTCAAGTGATCTGCTCGCCTTGGCCTTCCAAAGTGCTGGGATCGCAGGATTGAGCCACCATGCCCAGCCTGAGAAACTTTTTTGAATAGTGAATTTTACATTAAAAGCATTTAATCCCTGTTACATTTTTATGACGAACATTTTAGGGTTTCATTCTGTGGAACATTGTTCCTATTACTTCATTGAGGAAGGGCTTGACAGAAGGTACAAAAGAATTAGAGAGTCAAGTCTAACTAATCCAGTGAGTTTATACGGTCTTGTTTGCATGTTCAATTTGAGGCATCTAATTTATAGTTCCTTGAGGATAATATATAAGAGCTATAAAATGCATTTTGAACAATATTTTCAGCTAATTAGTTGTTTGAAATAGAAATCTATTCTCCACTGATTTCTAAGCAAATCCAACTCATTTTATCTGTTCACAAACAATAATGATGACATTATCATGCTCTTGTTGAACACTATTCTAAAATTGTCCCACAACATCGTGTGTGTGTGTGCTTGTGTATAATAATATATATTAGCATATGTTACTTTATCCAGCTCTCTACCTCTCAGCTAAGAAAAATAAAATTCAAAAATAAAAAAAGTTATAAAGCTCAAGAACTCAGTTCCTGATGAGCAGGTTGCAATTCTTTCTCCTTCCTCCCTTCATTGCCACATCTGCCAATCCCACTTCTGGAGGCACAGTCTTTCAGCCAGATAGGTCAGTCAAGTAGGTCATATTTATTTCTCAAGGGCTTTTGTTACTCTCATTAATCTCTTCCCAGGTTCTCATAAGGAGATAAATCAGATATTGATACAAATAAACACGCAACTTATTTATTTATATCAAAGTTTCTTTTTTTTTTTTTCTCAGCAAGAAGTGAATTTCAGCCTCAACCTCCAGTCTCCCAATAGTGATGAATCAAAGAGCTACAGCTGGGAGAGCTCAAAAATATGAAGATCAAGAGAGGCCTCCAGGACCTCATGTCCTCTCTGCTCTTTCTACTGAATATTTCTTTCTTCAGGGTACTGTTATTAAACTCATTGAGAAGTGCTGGGGTGCAGCACGGTGAGAGTTTCTGAAGATCAATGACACACCAAATATAATGGTTTTAAGGCACTCTCTTTTCAAGCTAATCAATAACAGCTTTCATGTGATCTTACGATGCAAGATCACATCACTTCCAGGCTCTGTTGAATCACATCTTATCTTCCTATTCAAGACTTCTCATGGTTGAAAATTGCATTGCTCAGCCCACAGTAAAAGGAAATGGTTTATATTGTCTCAAATTGCCTGACAAACCTGCAGTGGCTCCATCCTGTCCATAAATGAGGGTGTCAATGACCAGGCCCCTGGAAGACATTTTCCTCCTTACATAAGACAGAGAAAAAAAAAAAAAGCTTTATTTTTCTAATGCCCCATAGTTGAGGAGGGGAGAGGACCGTAGTAATCAGTTGCAGGATTCACAATTTCTTAAGAGAAAAACAAAAACTGTTTTGAATATGAAACTTAAAGCAATAACAAAAATTAAGACAAGGTAAGAAAGTAGCAGAGATTTCTGCAGTTATGAAACACTAAAACACCGGATAAAAATGAAAAACTTCAGCCAGCCTCTTGATGTTTAGTTTGCAGGCTGTCAAATGCCCTAATAGATTGAGAAGTAAGAAAAGCAGTCATAACGCAATATGGGGACAAATCAGTCCAGTTCAGGAGCTCAAAGATTAGTCATAGCTGTTGTATTCCTAAGGAAGAAATGGCCCTAACATACATCCTTAGTGCATTGAGACAGTCAGGGTTCAGCCAGTTCCGTAATTCTGTTTTTATATTTTTGTGTCATGTTCATGAATCTTCCTAAGATGCTTGGTTCCTAAGACTCTTTGTTCCTTGAACAAATAATGTGCTCTATTTTGCCCTCATTTAATCACGTTGTTCAAAATAATTTACTCAACTTATTTCTGAATTATTTCAGGTCCAGTGCCTCTGCTCGTTCTTACAGATGAGAATTTCTGGCCTCTCAGAGTTCATCTTTCTTGCCACAGATAATGGCCGCTCATTTTCTCTCCCTCCCATGATAATAGAGACCCAGCATTTCCCACCTGAGGTATTTCTGGGAGGAGAAGGCTTTTTCTCCTTCTGCTTAGAATGAGTGATTTTAAGTGAACGTCAGATGAGCCTTAAAACAGGCATGCTGGACGGGCAGAAAGGTTCTCCTTCCTTTCTGCTCACCGGTGGAGTTAAAGGACTATGTAAAATCAAACTTTTCCTTGTATAGGCAACCTGCAATCTTACTATGGATAATTTTATCTCACGGCAAGGATAAGTAATGAAAAAGCCGGGCACAGGGAACTTAAGGGCAAAATAAACAGGACAGCACTAACATCATGAAAGAGCATCACATTTGCCAACTGAATCCACCAGCTCCATTTCCCTGTATCACAAGTTGTCCATTTCTCGTCCAAATCCTTGTTTAATAAAGCCTCCCGAATTCCAAATCCCCCACAGTATGTTTACAATCTCAGCGGGCAAGAGACCACCTAGCAGCCCACATTGCCACACCCATATGCAAGGAAAGAGTCCAAACCAAACCCGAACAGGAACACAGAAAAGCTATCTTACTTAGCACTGGTCTGATGTGTTCATGGCCACTATTTTGGAGAACAAGGAGAATACTGGTAATCCTTAACTCTGGGATGATTTTTACCTCCTTCAGTTTCTTAAATAATTCAGCAGCCTTCTTTGCTTTAACATTAACATATATAAACAGAGGAAATTGGGGGCAGCCTCAGGGCTAGATTGGTAAATTGATTATGTTCTCTGAAGGAAACCATCAGACTCTGGAAAACACCAGTGCGGTTGATATAAACATGAAAATTCACAATAATTTCGGATGTGAATATATCACAAAATATGCGTTAGAATTTCTATTTGTTTTCCTAACAGATTTTGGAGTTTATATTAAAGCTAAGTGGATGTCAGGCATGATAAAATTTGGGGGGAACATATTTGTGAAAATAAGATTACTCTTTCAGGGTTTCAGCCCCTGATTTTTCCTTCAAGGTTTGACAACTGACTAATAAGAATGCCAATAAACACCAACAATAACGTATTTGTCATTCCACTGTAATAGCTAAGTGGAAGCAATTTTAGCTAAACATGATCATCTCTTGGAAACAAGATTTGGATTTATAAGAAATGAAAAAAAGATTCACGTTTTCCTTAATAATGGGAAAGAGATTATTTTTGAGGCCCAAAGACAACATAAGTTGTTTTGAATTGGGCTTCATCTCATTATTGATATATTTTCATTTGCTGAACTGCAGCAGAGTTATGATCTGCCCCGGTTTCCTGTTGAGAGTTTTATCTTTCCATTTTCATAGTACATGCCTTTTCAAAAGAGTAAACTTCCAGAGCAATTTGTTTAAGAAGATACAGCTACTGAATATCAAGATCAGTGAGGAACTGTCGTGAATACACTACGGCTTTTCCTGAGAACAAAGCTTCGTTGTTGGCTCTTCAGCTGTGATAGCATTTTCAAGAATTTGGCTCCAGCCTGCTATGTAGAGTTGGGCATGCTGTTCACTTCACAAGGGCATCTGGCCAAAGGGTGCGAGGGGACTGAAAGCCAGCTCATGCTCTGCTCACCCAACCATGTGCCCTGGCTTAGGGCTGCGTCCACCTGGAAGACATGTAGTGCCTTTCCCTAATTCACACAGAGGCACTTTATGGGCCAGTGGCAGCCCTATTTAGCTTGGCAGCTAACATGGAATAGGAAAATGCCAAAATGTGAAGATTAATTTTTGCTCTGTAAAGGTCAGGAAGAAGAGAGTATCTCCACAAGGAAAATGGGGGGAATTGGAGAGAGAGAAGAACGAGCGTCTTCATAGTTAGACAGACATAGCTATCTGCCTCTGGATGCATTAAAATGGACTACTCTAGGCTCAGTTTCCACATCAGTAAATTGGGTGTAATAATGTTTACGCAGCAAGGTATATAATCTAGTGGCTGGCTCTTAACAGGCCTGAGATGCTTGGCAGCTGTCATTGGTGTTGCTGCTGCTGCTGCTGCTGGTGTTTGATTGGGCTGCAATTGTATCCTTCTTCACACTTCCCAGTAAGAATGTCCTTCTGCCAGACCAGCTCGTCCATAGACACATGTGCAGCTAGGAATACTCGAGAGATGAGGACATTAGCTCAATTCCACTCCATCTTCTGCCTGCTATACACATATAAGAAGGAGGCAGACTTTAACTTGCCCTCAACAGCAGCTAGAAGGTGCTCCAGAGAGAGCTGACTTCTTATCCTGTACTAGTGTTCTCAGCCAGAGGTCTGAGAGAAGTCTGTGAACCCATATAATTAGAGGAAACATTTGAGGGTACATGAGTCTTTGCAATAGTCTGGAGAGTGGGTCTCTAGCATTCGCTTGATTCTCAAAATGCCCCCAATCCAAAGGTTAAGAACCACAGTGCTAGACTAAGGGAGAAAATGTGGAAAATGTTAGGGAAATTACTTCTTCCCTACCCGAGGAAATGGAGGTCTTACCTGGAGTGAATACGTCAAGAATTGCCTTGTCCATCTCCTTGCCTCCTATTTATCTCTTTTTATAAGACTTGGGCTGGCCAGCTAAGGCTGCTGGTACCTATTAATACATGAAAACCACGACTAACCTAAGCTGAGGAAGACTCTTGGCATAACATCAAAAGGCTTAGTACTGCTTTCTATAGGTGCCATCAGTCTCTCCGCATGGATCCTTCACCTCCACTCTCCATTTTCCCTCACAGCTTCTGAGTCTCCCATACCTGTTCACTTTTTCTTTGGTACTTCCCCTCTCTCCCAGTTCTATTTACAAATCCGGTTCTGAGCTTTGCCTTAGGAACCGTGTTCCAGGCCTGCCACTGAGATCCATCTCCTCCATGCCCTCTGCTCACTCTGCCTTCTAATTACCGCGTCCTAGTTCTATGTTCTACTCACACTGACAGGATCAAGCCAAGGCGTTTTAAAATAATCATGCCATTCAGCAGTACATTCCGCTAACAGCATTCCAATCTGGCTATAGGTTATGACCTATCTTGACTTCTTTCCAGTCTGTTAACTTGAAATGTGATCTTTGTGAGGTAGTCACACAGATGCAAATGCATCCAAAGATGTAGGCATTATAAATAAGAACAGTGGTTTTGCTTTTTCTTTTGTTTGTTTGTTTGTTTTTTTAAGTAAATATACATGCTTAATCTTGGGACAAGCCCCAAAGCCAAAGAGCTATGAGTTGTCTCACCATGTTCACTGGTCTGACCTCATGTTCACTTTTGCACAGCACGTGAAGCACTCCTCAACTCTACGTTTTCACCTTGAATCTTTTTTTAGACTCTGCATTTCCAACAACTATCACATTCATCTTGGCACGTATGTCCTGCTAGCTACTCATCCACAAAATGACCAGATCCCTCAATTCATGGTCTTCCCTCCACTTGACCTCCAAACTCAAATGCATTTTTTGCACTATATTCACAAGGATCCTTTTCAATGTAGCTCTCATATAGTTGTTGAGCATCTCAAAACATTTCAATAACAGACCACTCCCATAGAAGAAATTCCTATGGAGTAAATTCTGTTTCCGTTCCCGCAGAAGGAATTATTATTATTATTATGATACTTTAAGTTCTGGAATACATGTGCAGACTGTGCAGGTTTGTTACATAGGTATACATGTGCCATGGTAGTTTGCTGCACAGGTATACATGTGTCATGGTAGTTTGCTGCACCCATCCATCCCTCATCTACATTAGGTATTTCTCCTAATGCTATCCCTCTCCTAGCCCCCCACCCATCAATAGGCCCCAGTGTGTGATGTTCCCTTCCCTGTGTCCATGTGTTCTCATCGCTCAACTCCCACTTATGAGTGAGAACATGCAGTGTTTGGTTTTCTTTTTCTCTGTTAGTTTGCTGAGAATGATGGTTTCCAGATGCATCCATGTCCCTGCAAAGGACATGAACTCATCCTTTTTTATGGCTGCATAGTATTCCATGGTGTATATGTGCCACATTTTCTTTATCCAGTCTATCATTGATGGGCATTTGGGTTGGTTTCAAGTCTTTGCTATCGTGAACAGTGCTGCAATAAACATAGGTGTGCCTGTGTCTTTATAGCAGAATGATGTATAATCCTTTGGGTAGATACCCAGTACTAGGATTGCTGGGTCAAATGATATTTCTGGTTCTAGATCCTTGACAAATTGCCACACTGTCTTCCACAATGGTTAAACTAATTTACACTCCCACCAACAGTGTTAAAGGGTTCCTATTTCTCCATATCCTCTCCAGCATCTGTTGTTTCCTGACTTTTTAATGATCACCATTCTAATTGGTGTGTGATGGTATCCCATTGTGGTTTTGATTTGCATTTTCCTAATGACCAGTGATGATGAGATTTTTTTTCATATGTTTGTTGCCCACATAAACGTCTTCTTTTGAGAAGTATCTATTCATATCCTTCACCCACTTTTTGATGGGGTTGTTTGCTTTTTTCTTGTAAATTTGTTTCAGTTCATTGCAGATTCTAGATATTAACCCTTTGTCAGATGGATAGATTGCAAAAATTTTCTCCCATTCTGTAGGTTGCCTGTTCACTCTGATGATAGTTTCTTTTGCTGTGCAGAAGCTCTTTAGTTTAATTAGATCCATTAGTCAATTCTGGCTTTTGTTGCCATTGCCTTTGTCATGAAGTCTTTGTCCATGCCTATGACCTGAATGGTATTGCCTAGGTTTTCTTCTAGGGATTTCATGGTTTTAGGTCTTACATTTACGTCTTTAATCCATCTTGAGATAATTTTTGAACAATATGTAAGGAAGGGGTCGAATTTCAGTTTTCTGCCTATGGCTATCCAGTTTTCCCAACACCATAATAAACAGGGAATCCTTTCCCCATTGTTCGTTTTGGTCAGGTTTGTCTAAGATCATATGGTTGTAGATGTGTGGCATTATTTCTGAGGCCTCTGTTCTGTTCCATTGGTCTATATATCTGTTTTGGTACCAGCACCATGCTGTTTTGATTACTGTAAACTTGTGGTATAGTTTGAAGTCAGGTAGCATAATGCCTCCAGCTTTGTTCTTTTTGCTTAGGACTGTGTTGGCTATATGAGCTCTTTTTTTTGCTCCAAATGAAATTTAAAGTAGTCTTTTCCAATAATGTGAAAAAAAGTCAGTGGTAGCTTGATGGGGATAGCATTGAATCTATAAATTACTTTGGGCAGTGTGGCCATTTTCATGATATTGATTATTCCTATCCATGAACATGGAATGTTTTCTATTTGTTTGTGTCCTCTCTTATTTCCTTGAGCAGTGGTTTGTAGTTTTCCTAGAAGAGGTCCTTCACATCCCCTGTAAGTTGTACTCCTAGGCATTTTATTCTCTTTGTAGCAATTGTGAATGGGAGTTTACTCATGATTTGGCTCTCTATTTGACTGTTATTGGTGTATAGGAATGCTTGTGATTTTTGCACACTGATTTTGTATACTGAGACTTTGCTGAGGTTGCCTATCAGCTTAAGGAGATTTTGGGCTGAGATGATGCAGTTTTCTATATATACAATCAAGTCATCTGCAAACAGAGACAATTTGACTTCCTCTCTTACTATTTGAATACCCTGTCTTTCTTTCTCTTACCTGATTGCCCTGGCCAGAGCTTACAAAACTATGTTGAATAGGAGTGGTGAGAGAGGGCATCCTTGTCTTGTGCCTGTTTTCAGAGGGAAAGCTTCCAGCTTTTGCCCATTCAGTATGCTATTGGCTATGACTTTGTCATAAATAACCCTTATTGTTTTGAGATACGTTCCATCAGTACCTAGTTTATTGAGTGTTTTTAGCATGAAGCGGTGTTGAATTTTATTGAAGGCCCTTTCTGCATCTATTGAGATAATTATGTGGTTTTTGTCATTGGTCCTGTTTATGTGATGGATTACATTTATTGATTTGTGTATCTTGAATCAGCCTTGCACCCCAGGGATGAAGCCAACTTGATTGCGGTGGATAAGCTTTTTGATGTGCTACTGGATTTGGTTTGCCAGTATTTTATTGAGGATTTTTGCATCGACGGTCATCAGGGATATTGGCCTGTAATTTTCTTTTTCTGTTGTGACTCTGCCAGGTTTTGGTATCAGGATGATGCTGGTCTCATAAAATTAGTTAGGGAGGAGTCCCTCTGTTTCTATTATTTGGAAGAGTTTCAGAAGGAATGGTACCAGCTCCTCTTTGTACGTCTGGTAGAATTTGGCTGTGAATCCATCTGGTCCTGGGCTTTTTTTTTTTTTTTTGGTAGGCTATTAATTACTGCCTCAATTTCAGAACTTGTTATTGCTCTACTCAGGGATTTGACTTCTTCCTGGTTTAGTCTTGCAAGGGTGTGTGTGTCCAGAAATTTATCACTTTCTTCTAGATGTTGTAGTTTATTTGTGTAGAGGTGTTTATAGTATTCTCTGATGGTAGTTTGTATTTCTGTGGGATCAGTGGTAATATCTCTTTTATCATTTTTTATTGTGTCTATTTGATTCTTCTCTCTTTTCTTTTTTATTAGCATGGCTAGCAGTCTACCTATTTTATTAATCTTTGCTAAAAAGCAGCTCCTGGATTTGTTGATTTTTGGAAGGGTTTTTCATGTCTCTATCTCCTTCAGTTCTGCTCTGATCTTTGTTATTTCTTATCTTCTGCTAGCTTTTGAATTTGTTTGCCTTTGTTTCTCTAATTCTTTTCATTGTGATGTTAGGGTGTTGATTTTTTATCTTTCTGCTTTCTCCTGTGGGCATTTAGTGCTATAACATTCCCTCTAGACACTACTTTAGCTGCATCCCAGAGATTCTTGTATGTTGTGTCTTTGTTCTCATTGGTTTCAAATAACTTATTTATTTCTGCCTTCATTTCGTTATTTACCCCGTAGTCATTCAGGAGCAGGTAGTTCAGTTTCCATGTCGTTGTGCAGTTTTGAGTGAGTTTCTTAATTCTGAGTTCTAATTTGATTGCACTGTGGTCCAAGAGACTATTTGTTATGATTTCCATTCTTTTGCACTTGCTGAGGAGTATTTTACTTCCAATTACATGGTCAATTTTAGAATAATTGCGATGTGGTGCTGAGAATAATGTATACTCATCTGATATGGGGTGAAGAGTTCTGTAGATGTCTATTAGGTTGACTTGGTTCAGAGATGAGTTCAAGTCCTGAATATCCTTGTTAATTTTATGTCTCTTTGATCTGTCTAATATTGACAGTGGGGTGTTATGATTTCCCACTATTATTGTGTGGGAGTCTAGGTCTTTTTGTAGTTATGTAAGAACTTGCTTTACGAATCTGGGTGCTCCTGTATTGGGTGGATATATATTTAGGATAGTCTTTCTTGTTGCACTGATCCCTTTACCATTATATAATGCCCTTCTTTATCTTTTTTGACCTTTGTCGGTTTAAAGTCTGTTTCATCAGAGACTAGGATTGCAACCCCTGTTTTTTTAAAATTATATTTATTTATTTATTTATTTTTTCTTTCCACGTGCTTGGTAAATCTTCCTTCATCCCTTTATTTTCAGCCTATGCGTGTCTTTGCACATGAAATGGGTCTTCTGAATACAGACACCGATGTGTCTTGACTCTTTATCCAATTTGCCAGTCTGTGTCTTTTACTTGAGGCATTTAACCTCTTTACATTTAGGGTCAATATTGTTATGTGTGAATTCAATCGTGTCATTATGATGCTAGTCGGATATTTTACCCGTTAGTTGATGCAGTTTCTTCACAGTGTCGATGGTCTTTACCATTTGGTATGTTTTTGCAGTGGCTGGTACCGGTTTTTCCTTTCCATATTTAGTTCTTCCTTCAGGAGCTCTTATAAGGCATGCTTGGTGATGATAAAATCGGTATTTACTTGTCTGCAAATGATTTTATTTCTCCTTCGCTTGTGAAGCTTAGTTTGGCGGGATATGAAATTCTGGGTTGAAAATTATTTTCTTTAAGAATGTTGAATATTGGCCCACACTCCCTTCTGGCATGTAGGGTTTCTGCAGAGAGATCCACTGTTAGTCTAATGGGCTTCCCTTTGTGGGTAACCCAACCTCTCTCTCGGGCTGCCCTTAACATTTTTTCCTTCATTTCAACTTTGGTGAATCTGACAATTATATCTTTTGGGGTTGCTCTTCTTGAGGAATATCTTTATAGTGTTCTCTTTATTTCCTGAATTTGAATGTCGGCCTGTCTTTCTAGGTTGGGGAAGTTCTCCTGGATAATATCCTGAAGAGTGTTTTCCAACTTGGTTCCATTCTCCCTGTCACTTTCAGGTACCCCAATCAAATGTAGGTTTGGTCTTTTCACATAGTCCCATATTTCTTAGAGGCTTTGTTCATTCCTTTTCATTCTTTTTTCTCTAATCTTGTCTTCATGCTTTATTTCATTAAGTTGATTTTCAATCTCTGATATCCTTTCTTCTGCCTGATCAATTCAGCTATTGATACTTGTGTATGCTTCACAAAGTTCTCGTGCTATGTTTTTCAGTTCCATCAGGTCATTTATGTTCTTCTCTGAACTGGTTATTCTAGTTAGCAATTCCTCTAACGTTTTTTCAAGGTTCTAACTTCCTTACATTGGGTTAGAACATGCTCCTTCAGCTCAGAGGAGTTTGTTATTACCCACCTTCTGAAGCCTACTTCTGTCAATTTGTCAAATTCATTCTCTGTCCAGTTTTGTTCTCTTGCTGGAGAGGAGCTGTGATCCTTTGGAGGAAAAGAGGAATTTTGGTTTTTGGAATTTTCAGACTTTTTGCACTGGTTTTTCCTCATCTTCATGGATTTATCTACCTTTGGTCTTTGATGTTGGTGATCTTTGAATGGGGTTTTAGTGTGGACATCCTTTTTAATGATGTTGATGCTATTCCTTTCTGTTTGTTAGTTTTCCTTCTAATAGTCAAGCCCCTCTTCTGCAGGTTGGCTGGAGTTTGCTGGAGGTCCACTCCTGACCCTGTTTGCTTGGGTATCACCAGCAGAAGCTGCAGAACAGCAAAGATTGCTGCCTGTTCCTTCTTCTGGAAGCTTCCTCCCAGAGGGGCATCTGCCAGATGCCAGCCGGAGCTCTCCTGTATGAGATATCTGTCAACCCCTGCTGGGAGGTGTCTCCCAGTCAGGAGACACAGGGGTCAGGGACCCACTTGAGAAGGCAGTTTGTGCCTTAGCAGAGCTCAAACACTGTGCTGGGAGATCCGCTGCTCTGTGCAGAACTGGCAGGCAGAAACGCTGAAGTCTGCTGAAGCTGCGCCCACAGCTGCCCCTTCCCCCAGGTGCTCTGTCCCAGGGAGGTGGGAGTTTTATCTGTAAGCCCCTGACTGGGCAGCTGCCTTTCTTTCAGAGATGCCCTGCCCAGAGAGGAGGAATCTAGAGAGGCAGTCTGGCTACAGCTGCTTTGAGGTGCTACTGTGGGCCCCACCCAGTTGGAACTTCCCAGTGGCTTTGTTTACACTGTGAGGGGAAAACCGCTTACTCAAGCCTCAGTAACGGCAGACGGCTCTCCCCGCACCAAGCTCGAGTGTCCCAGGTTGACTTCAGACTGCTGTGCTGGCAGTGAGAATTTCAAGCCAGTGGATTTCAGCTTGCAGGGCTCTGTAGGGGGGTGGGACCCACTGAGATAGACCACTTGGCTCCCTGGCTTCAGCCCCCTTTCCAGCGCAGTGAACGGTTCTGTCTCGCTGGCATTCCAGGCGCTACTGGGGTATGAAGAAAACCCTGCAGCTAGCTTGGCATCTGCCCAAACAGCCACCCAGTTTTGTTCTTGAAACCCAGGGCCCTGGTGGCATAAGCACCCAAGGGAATCTCTTGGTCTGTGGGGTGCAAAGACCATGGTAAAAGTGTAGTTTCTGGACCTGAATGCACCATTCCTCACGGCGCAGTCCCTCACGGCTTCCCTTGGCTAAGGGAGGGAGTTCCCCCACCTATTGCACTTCCTGGGTGAGGCAACACCCTCCTCCCCTGCTTCAGTTCACCCTGTGTGGGTTGCACCCACTGTCTAACCATTCCCAATGAGATGAATTGGGTACCTCAGTGGGAAATGCAGAAATCACCCGCCTTCTGTGTTGATCTCGCTGGGAGCTGCGGACTAGAGCTATTCCTATTCGGCTATCTTGCCAGCCACTCCAGGATTTCCAACAGAGAAAATTTCAAACTTCTTCCATTCCCAAAAAAGAAATTCAAAACTTCTCAAGATGCCAATCAATACTACATGAGAGTAAGGACCATGTTTTAGCCAATATTACAATAGCTTGCAGAAATGTTCTTTTTATTGAAGGCTTATTACATACCCACTTATAAACACGGATGTACCTACATAACTTGGGTGGATTTCTTAACATTTCTTCATCATTGTTCAGAGTGCTCCCAGCCCCATTGCTCACAGACGGTGCTTAATAAATATACATTTGTTTCCTCATACCATTGCCTTTAGAACAAGTTTTTCAATAGATAAGTCCAACATGATCTTTGATTTCTTGCTATTTATTGTAAACATATTCATATTACAATATTCTGAGTATTTGATAATCATGGCCCAACAAAAACATGGCTTTTTTATTCTGGGGCCCATCTTCTGCCTTTGCTCAATATAACCTTGCTCTCTTTGCTTTTCTTTAATTGAGTTGGCTTATAGAATAGCACTGGAATCTATAATCCCTGGTCTTGGGATGCAGTGGAAAGAGGCATATTAAAACCTCTATTGAAATAAGGCAAGCCCCTTTGCCTCTGGAAGACGCATCTCCAGACTGGGAATGGGCAGGAGGCCAGAGGCACCTGGTCTAAGTAGCCCCAACTCTGATAGCTCTGCAAGTTTCACTTTCCCTTTTTTGCATGTCTCACTTTGATTTCCAGGGCCGGCACCAACGTCTCAGCTGCCAGATGCATTCTATTTCCCATATAAAACCCTGGTCCCATCACAAACCCAGAGAGCTTCCTTTGCTATCCCTCAGCAAAGCTGAAATGTTGTGGAATTACAAAATAAAGACTTTACCAAATATGAAAGAACAAAAAATACAACACAGTACCAGAAACATAAACTCGGTCATGATTATACCACATCAACTTGTATTTCATAGTATTTCATCATCCCTGCTCATCCTTGTTAAGGAAACAGGGGGAAGATGGCCTCCTCTGCAAAAACATATCTTATCTTTTACATCTTTTATCTTTCTTTGTACCTCCTAGGAGTCTGTCTTCAGGTTGATGCCTAATGTATTCAGGAGTTTTTTCTGTCAGGTTGTGATTATGAGTATCAAAAGCAGTCACGTCAGGATCTGCTCTAACCGCCTGGGAGAGAATGGAATGCCTGCTGTGTCACAGGACAAAGCTGCCAAAATCTGGGAAGGCTTGGCACCTTGAAAGAGGAAATAATGCACATTTGTTTATTACAACACTCCTAAACGTACATATGCTTTCTCCCTTCTGAGCTGGAATCATTAGGTTTCTCCTCCTCTACCCCCTCAGCCATTTTTGGTTGGCTTATTTTATACTTCTGTGAACGGTAGAGTGATTACAGGATTAGAATGCTTATCTGGTTTCCGTGTATTTCTTTTAAAAGAGGGCTCTTGCTTTCCATACATCAGCTTATTTGCTGATCCAAGAGAGCCATTGTGCCAATGGACTAACTGCCTTACAACGGTGACACCCTCCTTTCAGAGACAATAGCTGATTACGCATGTGCAACCTCATTAAAACCACCCTCGATGGGGCAACCTGCACAGCGGCAGAGAAGACCCATAAAGGGTGGCCACCGATCTTAGAATCCAACTCAAGCTTGATGAAAATGAGCACTGTTTCAAATGCTTCTATTGAATTCTGGTGGTTACTATCCAATAATTAGTCAATCTCTAATTCAATACCTATTTATTGAATGCTCACTGTGCCATAGAATCTACTAGTTTTTTTTTCCCAATATCCTTCTATTTCCTCTCCACTGAGAAAGTCAAGCACACTTTGCTTTGCATTACAATTTACCATATATTGCCGTAAGCAAAATTTTGCCTTATAAAACCAGTATTCATGTCAAGTAAATATATCCAATTAAGAATCTCTTGGTTTCAAAAAGCAGGCATGTAAGAAGAACATGAACGTGTTGGTTCTGATATGTATTTGTTTAAGTTTCTGATCATTTAAAAAAACAGAATATGCCAGCATTAAAATTATGCTCAAGAGAAATTGAGAATTGGTAAATGGCAAAAAATATAATCAGGATCCATTTTCAATTAATAAATTCATCCACCGGAGCTCCAGAATGGCTTCTACAAATAACTAGACTGCATTGGGCAGGAAAGCCAACATTCAGAGCCAGTAACTGTGCACACATAGTTCTGGACAATTTATTATTCTATACAGTAAACGGCTGGCCCATAATTCACAAGCTTCGAGTTAATGAGAATATCTGTCCCTAATACCCATAACAAAGATAAGGACTGGTATAATGTGGTTTATCCAGTACTTCTGAGCCTTTCAAGGGCAAGAGTGAAAGCCACTGACAGCAAAATGCAGAAAGAAATATTGCACTGACCTACAGACTTCTTGCTCTCCCATCAAACCAGTCCATGTGTAGAGGCATTAAGGAGCAATTCATTCTGAATAACTATTCCCAAATAACTAGATTATTTTAAATTGCTGGCATAACTAACTTAATGATGTAATTGTATGGCTCCAAAACAAGAACAGAGTAGAGTACGGGTATTAATTTACTTCTTCCTCATAGCAAAACTAGAATACATATGCGCACACACACACACACACACAGAGTTAGGAATGAGAAACAAATTAGAGTACAGGTATTAATTCACTTCTTCCTCATAGCAAAACTAGAATACACACGCACACACACACAGAGTTAGGAATGAGAAACAAATTAGAGTACAGGTATTAATTTACTTCTTCCTCATAGCAAAACTAGAATACATATGCGCACACACACACACACACACACACACAGAGTTAGGAATGAGAAACAAATAAGAGTACGGGTATTAATTCACTTCTTCCTCATAGCAAAACTAGAATACACACACACACACACACACACACACACACACACACAGAGAGTTAGGAATGAGAAACAAATAAGAGTACGGGTATTAATTTACTTCTTCCTCATAGCAAAACTAGAATACACACGCACACACACACAGAGTTAGGAATGAGAAACAAATTAGAGTACAGGTATTAATTTACTTCTTCCTCATAGCAAAACTAGAATACACACACACACACACACACACACACACACACACACACACACACAGAGTTAGGAATGAGAAACAAATTAAACAGGGGAAAGTCCCCCAAAAGAGTAATTGTTTATCAGTTTATCTGCTTTTATTACCAACCTTTAGAAAGTAAATATGTGTTGAGGGTTTCATCAGAGCAATAATAAATATTAATAATTACCAATTGATTAGAGGTTTAAAATGGTCCTTCTAAAACAATGTGTCAGCAATACTCTGTTCCTAGCAGGCACAGAATGTATGTCTGCATTAACAGCTTCTCCTTTGTTTGGGGTTTTAAAGTCAGGAATGTTCTCAATGGTCTATCCTAATGGCTCTCTAACTCTCTCTGCTATTTCCTTAAAGGCAACTGAGATGTCTTGTAAAGAAGATAAGTGTTACTGCCCTGTTGAAATGAACCTACCAAATCCCTGCCTTAAATAAAAGCAGAGTGCGTGTGTGTATGCGTGGGAGGGGGCGGGGGGCACATGCGTGCACATGTGCATTGTTTTAGGTACCTGGTTGTAGGGGGTTTCAATGTGGGTCATTCAGCCAGGAGCAGTGTTCCCCCAAATGGCTCATGGACCAGCAACATCAGAATCCTCCCAGAGTTTGCTAGAGATGGAACAATGACCAGGTCTTTCCTGTTGTCAACCTGCTACATTCTGGGGTCGAGCCCAGAAATCTGTGTTTACAAACTGTGCAGGAGATCTTTTCTGCTCGGTAACGTTTCTGAAGTATGGGTCTAGAGTTTTTCTTGACTCAAGGGGACAACTCGATATTGTGCTGTGAATAAAGTAGGTATAAGCAAGCAGACTAAATGGCATGAACATGGCCTTTTAGATTCCATCTAAATGGCTCACGGGATTGATGGCATCGTTTGCACGCTAACTGAAGAGTTGGATATTGCTTCCTATGAAGGGCACGCTCATGGGATCCAAACAAGTAAAGTGGTGTGAAGAGTCTGTTTCCCCTCCTGCATTGCAGTTTACCTGGCAGGAAGGAATGCATTCTATTCTAAGTTTAATCACACTTCAGTTAGAGCACAAGAAATGGAGTTTGAGTATTCATGTTAAAATTCTATACCCTAACAACTGTGTCTGAGGAGAAAGGAAGAAAAAGCTAGATAAGAATACAAAAGTGACAGAGTCAGAGTTTGTGATCATTTGTGGAGAAAGGCTTATGCATGTACTTAAAGGTACTGCCTGAAAAATGCAGGCCCCAAATCACTGTTGGCAATTACTTTTCTGCACGGTCAACTAGCTGAGGGAGTGACGCTAAGCATTCTCCCTTTTGCATATACGGTATTCATTTCCTTTTTCCTTAATCTGTTGCTTCAAAGGCAGTTAAAAGTGGTGTCTGCATGCTAAGCAAGTGTGACCTACCTTCCAAGCATCAGCGAGGTAAACAAAGAGAGGAGGAGGTTGGAGCTAGTGATTGGAAAAATAATGAAAGCATTCTTCTTTTCAGGCCCTTGAAAGGAGCTTGAGTCTTAAGACTCTACTGTGTCTGCCTGAATGAGAAGAGAGAAAAGAAAACAAGGTGGTATGACCTCAGAGATGTTTTTCTTTCCAGTTCCTGGCCCATTTCTAGCTTACATGGGAAAGCAAAAGTATAATGGCTTCCAAAGGAGGCAGAACAAGGAAGTTACTGGATTGTAATATTAGCTCCTTCCAAGGACCCAGGTTCTTAACTAGGCTTGGATGAGGAGGATCTATTTGATAGAGTTGTTTTGACACCTGTCTTTTTCACTTTCAGCTCCGTGTACAATTTCTTACCCACGTAATAATTAATTTCTGGGCTGATGCAGATTTGGACTACATAGGAACTATGCAGGCTTTGCACCACAGGCCGCATTCTTCAGTCCCCAGTCTAATTTCTTCATCCTTATCCCTTCCACGTGGCATCAGCTACTATTTATCATCAAACAACGCTCAGGCCTCCAATGAACAGAAAGGTTGTCAAAATCTGTATTTGTCACAGCATCCACAAATCAGTTTTATTTCAGGGTTGCAATTCAAGAGTTTATGAAATTACCATGGAAGCTGTGTACATGTATAACAGGTTACAAATAAGGAAGATTTTTTATGTTTTTGCAATTCTCACTACCGTATACAACACATACATGCCAAAGCCATTGTTTCATAACTTTAATATCACACAGTTTTCCGAACCAGTAGTAATGAGAACAAGGTAGGTAGAGCTTTGATTGAGACACAGATGACCTTCCTTTTCTTAAACCTGAAGGGTGGGTGCACGTGTATATGCATGTGTATGTACACAGATGTGCTTGTGTATCAGTGTATAATTCCACAGTGACTAAGTTAGCCACATTGTGTTACAGATAGAAGGTATTTGGTGAATGTTTGTTTAATGAATTATTGGGAATAGTTGTTGAATACTTACTATCTTACTAGTATTGTCCTGTTGTAGATATAAAACACAAAGATCATGGATAGGATTTTGATGTGGGGCTGGGGATTCCAGGCACGATGGAGTCACTGTAGTCTCACAGTTAATGGTTATTCATTAACTATAACTTATTAAACTATCTCAAAGCCTTTGATGAATAGGCTGAAAATACAGAGTAATAATTATACTTTGCATAAAAATACACTAAAGTTGAACATGCTTAAGGCAATTTACTCATAAATTAGCTCTGTTCAAAAGCAAGCTACACTCAGAATGAGCCTGTTTGTGAAGTTTATCAATTCTTTTAGATCAGTGGGGTTCTAACGGGACAAAGTTAGTACTGTCTATAATTTCCTGCATGCAACCAGAAGAGGTCCCAAATAATCTTGTTGAAGGGCAAACATCGTGGCTGGGGATGGCCTGGTAGCTATAAATTGCATTTTGGTGACAAAGAGGGTATTATTTTCATCAGAAAATAAAAAGACTGAAGCTGGTGCAAGGTTGCCTCAGAAATATTTCTCTGTGACATCCCAAAGGAAGCTTATCCTCAGAGAAAACTGCAATTCTTTTGATGGATTACAAGTGAAAGGATTCCCCTTAAAGATATTAGAGACTTTTCAAGTCCCACAAACAATTAGCGACAATCATGTAATCAGTCATCTCCAAATGTTATCCCACCTAGGCTTATAAAACGTCTACTTAATGATTTTGTCAGGCAAGTCACCCTAAGGGAATTTCTGCCTGAAGAAAATAGGGGGAAAATAGACACAGCTAAGAATCTTCCTAGCTAAGGAACTGAAATAACAAGCAAAAGACAATTAGCACATATAATCAGGGCTCGGGAAATTTGCCTCAGTCAGGGTTTTAAAATTTCCCTTTTTAAGATGATTAACACCACACCGTCACATTTACTTTTCAAGGTACAAACAGAAATTCTGCATTACAGGATTTTAAAAATCATTTGTTCTAGTTTGTAAACTAAGCTTTAGAAATGTTTTTCATGGGATAATTAATTGCTGCCCTTTCATGTAACTAATGGTAAGGACAAGGTAAATTCTAGTCTCTACAATTTTAACAGCTATTTTTCTTGTGCTTTTCTCTCACAACCCAGGGCTATACAAGGGAATGGAGCTTAGACCAACTTAGTGGCTCTGATTGACAATAGGTTGTACTGCCAGTTTATGCTCAAAATTTGTACATGAAAATTTGGAAGAATTTGCCTCAATCAAATAAAAATCAACTGCTATCCTGATTTCATTAACTGTAATGGCATTTATTACAGTGTCATTTCTATATCTCAGATAAAGCTTTTATCTCAAAATAGAACATGTCCTCATCTCTTTCTGAGACCTGTTTCATAGTAAAACACCTGCCAACACTCCTAAAAGAAAAAAAAATGCTCTTTAAAACTCAGTCTATATTTAGTACACAAAACTTTTGTTGAATACATCACCATATTCTTTGTCAAGCACATGGTTCCAACATACAAGGTGAATATAAGAGAGGTACACTATGTTGGATGGAGAGAGAGAGAGAGAGAGAGAGAAAATGCGCACATCTCTGGTCTCAGAAACTTCCAAGAACTGAACTCAAGGTAGCAGTCCAAACCCAAGAAAAGTCCCTGGAAAAATCACAAAACAGTAGTTCCAGAGAAATCTTACATTCATCTACTCCAATTCTTCCCCTCTAGGGAGAGGAGACTAAAGGTGACACAGACAATGTGTGGCTACTGAGTGCTTGAAACATGGCAAGTGCAACTGAATTTTTAATTTTAGTTACTTTCCGTTTCAATTTCAATAGGCTTCCATGGCTAATGGGTAACTAGGCTTAAAGACATGGCCAATGAATTCAACTCAAGATAATTAAGAAGACAAAAGTCATTCACAATTAATGAAATCCACAAAGCCTTCTGAAACCAACCACAAATGCAACAGACATTCCAAGGGGAAAGTGATCAATGGAACAAAGACCCATAAAAAGCAAAAACACACTGTGGAATTAAATTCTTCCCAGAGAGTTGAAAAGATGAGAAAGAGCCGAAGTGGCAAAAAAGGATCGCCGGGGAACAGATATGTCATTCTCACCTCTCAACAAGCAAGGATCCTGCCTGCACGGAAAGTGTGAGGGAAAGGTTTCCTCGGCGCAATCAACGATTAATAAGAAGGGGCCACTGAGCAAGATGGCATGGCTGGAAAGACTTCGAAGACCATCCTGCCATCTACTTTCTGTATCTAATCGATGCCGAGAGGATGAGTGGGCAGTGACACTAATCAAGTATATTGGATTTTTATCGCTATGTTAGCAAGTTACAGTGTGACCTTGAGAAGCACGCTTAACTCACTATCTCACTTGTTTCATCTATTTAAAGAAATGATAATGAGGCTTGGTTTCAGGTGCTTTGAGAAGCCTAAGATGAAAGTGTAAGATATAATCATCACCTTGTCCCTTTTTTTCCTTTTCTATCAGACCATGCTTCCCTCTCTAGTTAATAAGACCAATCGCTTTCAGACTACAGTCTAGTTTCTTGTTATAGAATTGTTCTTTGAAAACAGTCCAGCTTAACACTTTTTAAAGCTTCTTTGGAAATACAACAATTGGAGCTAAAATTAGCATTGTTCATGTACTCAATAGAAAAGACTCTATTTAAAGAAGAAGCATGACTATGTAAAGAAATCTTTAGAATCTAAAGACGTGAATGTGAGTAAATGTTAAATTAAGAACACTATGAACCATTTTAAATTAAGCTACAAATGACTGCGATTTGGTGGGTATAATGGAAAGCCATTGTAATATTTTCATTTCTACTATTTTTCTGCACACCACATTTTCCTTTGAAAATCTGCTTAGTTTCTAACTTCACACTTACCCAAGAGTAATTATGCTTGAAAAACAGATTGTTGCAATATGATTTGTATCTTACATTTTGTCCAATTTTTTTCCTGTGTATTTATTTTTTATTTTATCTAGTTAGGATGTTTCATATATGATTTACTATATATTCAGCAATATTCTTAGCACTGTACGCAAATTAACTCATTTAATAAGCAACATTATGAGGTAGGCACCATTACAATTTATATATGAGGAAACTAAAGCAAAAGGAGGTAAGAATCTTTTCCAAGCCATTGAGCTCCTAATAGTGAAGCCAGGATTTGAACTCAATGCAGTTAGGTAATGCTGCCTCATTTTATAAATAAATAAATTTAATATATTAAATATATCTTGTATATTATTAAATACATAAAATTCATTAAATCTGTTATATAAATATATATTATATAATTTTTTTTGGAGACAGAATCTCACTCTGTTGCCCAGGCTGGAGTGCAGTGGCACCATCTTGGTTCCTTGCAACCTCTGCCTCCCAGGTTCAAGTGATTCTCGTGCCTCAGCCTCCCAAGTAGCTGGAATTAGAGGTGTGCGCCATGACTCCCGGCTAGTTATATAAATATATTCATATTAAACATTTATATCAAATCTATTATACTGATACATTTATTATTTATATTACATAGAAATATTTAAATATATAAATATGTTTCTATTAAACATATTTCTATTAAATATTCATATATATACTTACATCTAATGTTTAAAAAACCTTTGTAAAATTAACTGGCCTGAAAACTTTTTAGTAGGCCACATTTTTCTTTCTCAGAGTTGCTTCCTCACACCCTCTTCCTGACTCAGACTTTATCTCCAAAGAATCTAAACAGGCAACATGCCACATCATTCCATATATGTGAATCATGTTTCTCAAGAAGAACTAAATCACCTTTTGAACAAGGACCATATTAGGATGGAAACTTGGTTCTAGTCTCTCTTTTTCATGTTATTGTATTGCTCCTGAAATTTAAGGAATAAAAATGGAGAGAAGACAGACTAAAAGAACAGAAAGAGGCGAAGAGACCAATGAGGAAGAGAAAGGTCAGTGGAGGGGATAAGGACATGTAAGGAAGACCTGTCAGCCTCAAGATAAATTTAGTAACTGCTAATTATCTAAAGTCAGTGACTTGAGCGGTTAAAGAATAGGCTGGACATCAAATAAATATACCTTATTCTCTCTCCCATAAAGAAGCAGTCTTGAAAAGAGCCCTTCACCCAATGAACAACCCTTTGTTAATTTTATTCACAGTGTGGCAAGGACACCTGAAGATCAGAGAATAAGACTCCAGCTGGAGCCTACACAGAAGCAACCCACAAGAGAGATCAGTACATCAGTACAACTGGAGCCATCACCTTCCATTGCTGAGGAAATGCAGTAGGAAATGTTAACAGTTTGGGTCCCAACATACTCCATATTTAGAGCATTTTTTTGTTTTGTTTTTTGAGATGGAGTCTCACCCTGTCACCTAGGCTGGAGTGCAGTGGCACCGCATCGGCTCACTGCAACCTCTGTCTCCTGGGTTCAAGTAATTCTCTTGCCTCAGCCTTCCTAATAGCTGGGATGACAGGCACCCACCACCATGCCCAGCTAATTTTTAAATATTTTTAGTAGAGATGGGGTTTCACCATGTTGGCCAGGCTGGTCATGAACTTCTGACCTCAGATGATCTGCCTGCCTTGGCCTCCCAAAATGCTGGGATTACAGGCATGAGCCACTGCGCAGCCAATATTTAGAGCATTTTTAAAGAACTCCCCAACTTTAGCTTGATGGTAGGTATCTAAATATCTACAGATTTTAATTGCAAGCAATGTAAGTTCTAATCTCATTAGTTTACACATATATATATGCGTGTATATATATATAATATATATAAACATAAAAATAAATGTAGTAAATATATAGCTGTATGTATATATGTGTCTATGTAACTATGTGTCTATGTAACTATATACCATAATACTATACTCATACATTTCATGTTTAAACAGTTCTTAATTTTTAATTAGGCTCAGAGTTCAAAACAGAGCAGTGTACATCTTTTTCCTCTCAAAGTCAGAATAAAACGGCCTAAAATGAACGCGGTAAATATGTGTACGTGTGTGTGTCAATAGATGGAACTGTGTAAAAACAAGCAATTTGAAAAATTATGTGTGTTCCATTCACAATATAATAGTATGTAAATGAATATTCTCAAAACAATACTACATATTGTTTATGGGAATATATGAAATAAAATTATGAAGATATGAACTAGATGGATGCAAACCTAATTTACATGAGTGATGATGGCCTCTGGAGAGGAGGAAGATTAGATTGGGAAGGGCACACACCAGCCTTCGACTTCATCTATTTTATTAAAAAAAGTAATTACCTGAAATAAACTAAAACAGTTGCTTATTCTGGGTAGTAGATGCCTAGATGTTTATATATTTACTTACTTGAAAAAATATGGAATAATATTAATGAAAAAAAACAAAGGTAGGAGATATGTCACCCAATAACAAAGATAAGAACTATCTCATCCAAAGGAGCCACCAAAACCCAGTGAGAGTATAAAATTACAAATCAAAAAAGAAGAATGGGAGTGGACTGGAGAGAAAATCATCAGGATAGTTCATTATATAGCTGCTGATGAAACAGCTGGACCATTGGACCCCAACTATGCTCCTAGATAAAAACATTGTCAGCACTTCATAGGGAGGTCCAGGCTGCAGTGAGCTGAGATTGTGTCACTACATTCCAGCCTAGGCAACACAGTGAGGACCTGTCTCAAAAAAAAAAAAAAAAAAAGTGAAAAAAAATTCAACACTTCATATATACAGAGAAAATGCTAAACGTTTCCAGAGACAGAACTAGGTTGCTTACAAAGAAAGATGAGAAGATTAACATTAGTCTTTTTAGCAAGAGCATTGGATGCTGAAAGATAACATAGTCATGATTTCCAAGAGCACAGAAAAAATAAATTTTAATATAAAATTGTCTACCTGTCCAATCTATAAATGGGATGTGAGTACAAAGAAAATACACCCTTTTAGAAGCACAAAAACTCACTAATTTTACTACCAATGCTTCCTACGCCAAAAAAAAAAAAAAGCAGAAAAAATTTCTTGATGAGAAATGCAGAAAATAAAATAATTGAGCAACATGGAATTTAAACTTAGAAAATAACAACAGAAGATCCATTAGTCTGAGATGTTTGGATGATTATTCTAGCAATTTATTGACATGTGATACATGATTTAATGATATAAAGATATATGATTATATTATCTATTTTCACTATAAGTTCAAATACTTCTTGGTACTACAGTGAATAAAATTTGCTATGTAAGCCTAATACTTACATTCACTAATACTGTAAATGCAGATTTTAAAATAATATTTAAATTTTAAAATTACCTTTATACAAAGCATAACATATTTACTTCTACAGAACAACGTAAATGTTATAAGGTTGGACAATGCAAAATCATGTAGCTAAGCTGGTAGGCAGAAGTAAAATGGAGCGAAAATATGAGTGGTAAGTTTCTCAACTCTCACAGCAGGGAGTTAATAATTCCATATGAAGTCAATAAATCAAGAACTATAAGTAATGGTATATAATTAAAAATCATAATTATAATCAAAAGAAGATAAACATTCTATACAAGCTTGTATCTGAGGATTGAGGAAGGGAGGTTTTTATTTCTAACTTTAGATCGTTATAATTTTAAAATGTTCCCATGGTAATTCAATATAAAACAAAAAAAATTTAAAGAGTTTTACTTTAAAGAAGATAGAGAATTTTCCTTCTATAAATACAATAGACTAAATAATCTGAAGGCTCTCCCATTACATTACAATTGGATTGCAGATATATCATACAACCATTGCTGAATTTTTAAGAAAACAAGATGAATCTTTAAATGATAAACAACAACAGCAAAAAAACATATCGTAAGTTCTGAAAGGTGGGCTGAAGGCAAAACACTAAAGCTGGAGTTACTTGGGGCTCTAATAATAGAACTGAGATCAGGAGATTAAATTATGGAATAAGGAGTAATTGAAGCTAAGAATCAATTATTAGGATAGACCCTTCACATCCATGGTTGGTAACACTCAGTAGCTCTTAGAAATGCATTCAGATATTCTCTGAAGGAAAGTGTTCCAAATTTGCACTTTAAGAATTCTCAAACATTAAATTCAATCAAATATGAGCTAACAACCCCAAATTACCAAACAGTTCATTTATTTAAAAAGCCACTTACAGTTATAAATTATATACTTATAATTTATAAATTATAGCATTATATTGTGGGGTTAACAACATATGTAGATTTAAAATATATCACAACAATAACACAAAGAATGGGGGTATGAATTGTGTTGTGGCACATTCTCATGTTTTATATGAAGTAGTGAAACTGACTCTAAGTAGATTGTAATAACTTTATTGTACTTATTATAATCTCTAGTGTAAATATAATATATACATAAAACGCACAAAAGGTATACATGAAAAGCCATTAGATGAAACTAAAATTTTGAAAATGTTCTGTTAACCCAAAAGAAAGCAAGAAAGGAGAAACAGAAAACTGATTGAATGAATCGACTACAAAATGGTGGACTAAAACCTGATAAAATAATAATTATATTAAAAATAAATTGACTAAACACTACAATTAAAAGGCAGCAATTTTCCAACTTGGTAAAAACGTAGGGCCCAACCATATGTTATCTTATATGAGACATATAATTTAAGTATAAATCGCAGATGGATTAAAAATTTAAAAAGGGAAAGTGATTTACCATGTAAAATGTAAATATAAGAAAGGTAGTAATATATCAATGTAAGACAAAGTAAACTTCAAGACAAGAAATAGAATCATTTTATAATAAAAAAGTTGATTCTTTAGGAATACATAACAATAAAAATGTGTGAAATCTGATAATACAGATTCAAAATATAAGCAGTAACTGAGAAATCTAAAGGGAAAAATAGAGAAATTCAGGATAATAGAAAATTATAACATCTTTTTCTCAGTAATTGATTAAACAACTAGAGAGAAAAAAGGCAAAACAAAATGATGTTTATAGAATGCTACCTCCAACAACAGCAGTTGGAACGCACATTTGTTTCAACTGCAAAATGAAAAGTTCACCAAGATTGATATGGAAATTTGATAGAATAGTTGTCACCACAGAGGAATTAGAAGTCAATGACAATAAGACATCTCAAAAATCCCCAAGTATCTGGAAATTAAACTTTGCTGATCTCAATAATTCATGGGTCAAAAAAATTACAAAGGAAGTTAGATAATATTTCTAACTGAATAATAATACAAACATCAAAATTTGTGGGATAAAGCTAAAACAGTTTTTAGAGGGAAAGGTATACTAATATTTAATAACAATGATATGTTTCCACCTAAAGTGAATAGAAAAAGAAAAAGAAAATAAACCGAAAGACGAAGGAAAAAATAATAAAGGCCAGAACTCGGCAAAATAGAAACAAGATTAACAGATGGTATTAACTAAGCTAAAATGTGGTTCTTTGAAATATGCTTTTTAAAAAATCATAAACCTCTAGCAGCATCAATCATGAAAAAAGAGAGAAAGCATAAATTATAAATGATAGACTAAATAGATAAATAGATTCAGTATGGAGAAGATTTTAAAAGGAACAACTTTATTGTAAAATAATTGACAACTTAGATGAAATAGACAAACTTCTTAAAAATACACCTTTTCAAAATTGGCACAAGAAAAATAGAAAAAATGAATAGCTAAAATATACATATATTAAAGGAATTAAATTCATAATAAAAAAACATCTCCATAAAGAAAACTTCTGTTTCAGGTAGATTAACTGGCCATTCTATAATTTAAGGCAGAAATACCAATTTACATGTTTAGAAAATAGAGAAAATATGTACACCTCTATACATGTTATGAGACCAACATAGCTTTATCACCAAAATCTGACAGATACTTCAAAAAAGAAAAATTCAAATTAATATTTTTCAAGAACCTCAATGCACACAAAATATTTGCACACTAAATTCATAATGTGTTAAAAAGATAATGCATCATGAAGAAACGTGGTTTGTCCAGGCAATGGAAGATTGGTTTAACAGTTGAAAAATCAATCAGTATAATTCACTATATTCATTAACTAAAGGAGAAAAATTACATGAGCATCTCAATAAATGCAGGAATAAATGACAAAACTGAATACTCTGTCATCATTTAAAAACTCTCAGCGAACTTACAATAGAAAGAAACATCAATCAGATAATGCGTATCTACGAAAACCCTACTGTTACCAGCATATTTGGTGATAGAATATTGAAATCTTTTACCCCAAGATCAAGACAGATCATAGCAATTTTATTCAATATTTTACTAGAGGTACAAGCCAGTACAACAATGTGAGTAAAAGTGTATTTTTAAAAAACCTCAGATATTGAAAAGGGAGAAGTGAAATCATCTGTATTTTCAGACAACCTGCCAATGTAATCTACAGACCTCTACTAGAAATAATATATGTGGTAGACAGACTTTGAGTGGCACTTATGATTTGTACCTCCTGGTGTTCACATCCTTATGTAATTCACTATTCCTATGGGCCAACTCCCTGGCTTGCTTCTAGCCAATAGAATATGTCAAAGATTTGAGATGCCACCCTTGACTACATTACATTATATGACTGGTGAAGGGTGCCATTTCCATGATTACATTTGTTATATAGACTCACTGTGGAGTCTTTCTTTTCATTGCTGGATTTAAAGAAGCAAGATTATATGAATTCTATAGCCAAAAGGAAAGGAATGCCACTATCAACCCTGAAAACAGAGGAGCAATCCTTCCCCAGGTATGCCTCTAGATGAGAGCACAGTTCCAGTCAAGACCTTAATTGTCACCTTGGGAGACACTAGGCAGAAGCCCTAGCTAAACTTTGCACGGACTGCAACCCACATAAACTATAAGAAAAGAAATGTGTGTTGTTTTAAGCCACTGAATTGTAGTGATTTGTTATGCAGCATAGAAAACGAATACAATGTACACTTAGCAATGTCTCAGAAGATAGGACAATTTGCAAATTTCAATTAGATTGACAGATAGATGGACACATATGCAGCAAACAAGTGCACAATGAAATTTATAACTATTTCACAATAACAAACAAAATAAAATGTTTAGAAATAAACTCAACCAAATGTATGGAAACCTTCCATAATAAAAACAATACAACTATACTGGGACAAATTTTAAATATTATACATGATGCTTATGCATTGAAAGACTTTCTTTTGTTAAGATCCAGTACATTCAAACTGATCCATAGATTAAATAAAATCCCAAGCAAAGTATCGGCAAGCTTTTATTTTCTTGGTAGAAATTAACAAGCTGATTCTAAAATGCATAAAGGATACATCAAACTACAACTATATTGTATCTAGAAGAAAGTGTAGGAGAATATTCCCTCAACCCTAATTATGCAAAAATTTCTTAGAGTATATTCAAGAGACACTAAGTATAAAATAAAATAAGTTCAATTTCATCTAAATTAAAATTTTCTGCTCACTAAAATGAAACATTAAGATGAAAATGCAAGCCACAGACTGGGAGAAAATATTCACAATTTATATATTTGACAAAGGATTTGTATGCAGAATATACAAATAACTTTTCTAAATCCTTAACGAAAAAGAAAACAATTAATATTTTTTTCCCAATATTGGGAACGTCACAAGAGAAGATACTCAATTGGCCAAAAAGAGAAGATATACACATGGCGAATAAAAACAAAAATGTGTTCAACACCGCTCAAAAACAGGGAAGTGTAAGCTGAAACTAAAGTGAGATAACATTCCACACTTACTACAATGGCTAAAATTAAAACCTAATAACCCCCAGGGTGGCAAGAATGTGAAGCAAACCGTACACACACAGTTGGGAGTCTGAACTGGTACATCTACTTAAGAAAACTAGTGATTTCTTATCAAGTTGAATATTCACCTACTGTATGACACTGCAATTCCACTCCTAGGTATTAGCCAATGGGAAATGAAAATATATGTCAAAAATTACATACATCAACATTCAGAGCAGCTTTATTCATAATAGGAAAGAAATGGTAAAAACCCAAAAGTCTATTAATAGGGAAATAGATTTTTAAAAGCTGGCTTACATTTGTACAAAGGAATATGCCTCAGCAGCATAAAAAACTGAAATACTAGCTGGGTGTGGTGGCTCATGCCTATAATCCTGTAATCCTAGCACTTTGGGAGGCCGAAGTTGGTGGATCAAGATGTCAGGAGTTCAAGACCAGCCTGGTCAACGTGGTGAAACCCCATCTCTACTAAAAATACAAAAATTAGCTGGGTGTGGTGGCTGGTGCCTGTAATCTCAGCTACTTGGGAAGCTGAGGCAGAAGAATCACTTGAACACAGAAGGTGGAGGTTGCAGTGAGCCGAGACCATGCCATTGCACTTCAGCCTGGGTGACAGAGTGAGACTCTGTCTCTAAATAAATAAATGAATAAATAAATAAATAAACTGAACCACTGATACATGCAGCTGCATGAATCAGTTTCAGATATGTTTATGAAGAAATAAGGCAGACACAAAAGTGTGTAGATGATCTAATTTGATTTAGATTATGTTCATGAATAGATAAAACTAATTTATGGTGATCAAAATCAAGACTGGCTTATCTACAGGTGGGGAAATTGACCAGAAATGTGAACAAAAAAAACTTTCTGAGGTGAAGAAAATGTATATATTAAGTTGGAGGTCAGTTCACAGATACATAACTTTATCAAAGATTGACAAATTATATACTTAAGATCTGTGCATCTGTGCATCTCACAGTTCTAACAGTGTAATAAAAAAATTAAGAAAGTAAGAAGGAAAATACCAACATAAGAAAAAATTATCAGGAAAAACAAATTACACATTTAGACATGGAGATTGCATGCTATTATTATATATGACATATATGTACATTACACCTATAATGTAATATGTAATGTTGATATTATATAAAGAGAAATATAAATGTAAAGAAATCCATATTTAGATATACTTTAGTGAAATTAAACAATCTCAAAGAAAGGAGAAGATATCAAAAAGAAAAGGGATATACAGATCTTCTACAAGGTAAAACAATTAGACTGAGAGTCACCAAGTTTCTCTGAAACACTGAAATCCAGAAGAACATAGAATAATATCTTCAATGTGCTGAGAATTAAAACTCTCAACCTAGTACTATAGAGCTACTGAACTTTTCTCTCATAACTTTTCTTTTAAATAAAGAAATTTTCAGTTAAACAAAAGTGGGATAGAAAAAGAGGGATGTCACGCATATTCATTTATGTAGTTATACCTTTGGTACTGAAGTATACAAGTCCTGTGTAAGAAAGGATAATTAGAGTTTGAGCTCTTCCAAGGGCATAGAATATCCTAAACAAAATATCAGTAAACATAATCTGTAATGTTTGAAAAACATATGACCATATAGCATTATATATGATCAAACCTAGTTCATGCCAAAATTACAAAAGGAATTTGGCAGAAGACATGTTTAATACAATCCACCATGTTAACAGATAAGAGGAGAAAAAAAAATAAATCTTCTTGATTGATGAAGACAGGCCATAATAAAATTAATTTACTCATGATACATATCATAGTAAGGTAGAAATAAAAAGGGAATACTTGAGTTCAGAAAAGGAATGCTCCAAAAACCTGGATCAAAAAAACATTTTTGCTGGGCGCAGTGGCTCACGCCTGTAATCCCAGCACTTTGGGAGGCCGAGGCAGGTGGATCACTTGAGGTCAGGAGTTCGAGATCAGCTTGGCCAACATGGTGAAACCCTGTCTCTACTAAAAATACAAAAATTAGCCAGGCATGGTAGTGGGTGTCTGTAATCCCAGGTAATCGAGAGGCTGAGGTAGGAGAATCGCTTGAACTCAGGAGGCGCAGGTTGCAGTGAGCCAAGATCATGCCACTTCACTCCAGCGTGGGCAATAGCGCGAGACTCAGTCTTAAAAAAAAAATTCTAACAGTGCAATGTAATACCTAAAAGTAAGGTTAATCACTTTAAAGTCAGACGCAAGAGAATTATGTCCACTATCTGCTTCTATTGAAGTTGCATTAGAGGTCCTTGCTTGTGCAGTTACATGCAGACAATAAATTTAAAAATATGAACACTGGAACAGAAAAAACAACCAAAGAGTCATTTTCTACAGAAGTTATAATTATCTATACAGAAAACCCAAAATAATTAACAGAGATATTATTAGAATTAATAAGAGAGTTTAGCAATTTGGTTAAAAATAAGATCAAACATTTAAATTTTACACCATCAATAACAATAAAGAAGGTATACTTAACAAACAGATAACATTTAAAATAACTGCAAAAATATACAGTATCTAAACATTTAATAAAAGATGTAGATCATTATGGATATAATTTACAACTTTACTGAATAATATCAAAGAAGCCATAACTATGTGAAGAGATGTAACATGTTTAGGGGTAGGAGGGTTCACTAGCATAGTGAAAAAAGGTATAATTCTCTCCAAATGTATTAAAAGATTCCAATTTAATGAGGGTTGTTTTGTTTTTAAGAATCTTGCCCAAATAATTCTAAAATGTATATAAAAGGGCAACAAGGCAAATACTACCGAAAAAGATAGTTTGTGAGAACTTGCCTTACAATACCAATGTAATGCTGCAGCAATTAAAACGTATTATTACAAGGATAGATAAAAACACCAATGAACTTGAACAGAGAGGCCAGTTGATTTATGAGGTGGTTGGCAACACAAACTTCTGGGAAAAGAGATGCCACTTCAAAAACATGCTCTAGGACAACTGTTCAGTGATATGTGGAGGAAATGATATTTGAACCCTACCTCACACCATTCACAAAAAAGAAATTCTATATGTGTTAAATATGAAAGGCAATTTTAAAGCTTTTAAAAATATAGGGGAAATATCCTTATATCTTAAGAACTTGGAAAGCATTCTTAAAAGACACAAACAAAACATAAAAGAATTAACAGATATATTACACCACATTAAAATATAAACTTTTACCATCAAGAAATATAAAGAGTGGAAGACAAACTCCAAACTAGGGGAAAATATTTACAACATATATAACTGACAAGGTATCTAGAATATGTCCAGAAATCCTAAATGTCAATAGAAAAAAAGACAAATGATTCTGTAGAAAAATGAACAGAAGACATGAATAGGTATTTTACATAGTGGGATGTTCAAATGCTCTAAAAACTTATTTTACAGCACTCAACTCAGCTAGTAATTAGGGAAATGCAAAGCAAGATCAAAATGAGATTCTATTTTATACTCACTAGATTGGCAAAAATAAAAACGTCTTTCACCATCAAGTTTTGGAGAGAACATGGAGCAACAGAAAGCGTTCCAACACTGCTGGTGGGTGTGTTTAAACTTTGGAAAGCAATTTGACATTACCTTGTACACCTGAACATGTGCACACCCCGAGAATGTGCAAGTCCATTACACGGTGATGTGTGCTCAAGTATGATTGTAAATGGCAAGTACTAGCAATGCTACAAATGTCTCCAGTATCCATCAACAGTAAAACAGATACACAAACGAATGTAGCACATGGACAAATGTTAGAAACCTTTGCTGAACGATACCAGCATATCTGAAATGACTACACAGATTGTGATATCGTTATATAAACTCGAAAAAAAGCAGTATAGTATTTCAGGAAAAATATGCATTTTAAAAACTTTTATAAAACAAGACATTATTTTTACAAGTTAGAGTAGTTACATTGAAAGGATATACAGGGGCATATGGGAGACCATACAAGGAGCTTCATCAGTATTAGTAATAATCCCATTCTTAACTTTAGCGAACAGTTTGTGAGTCTTAGTTTTTAAATTATTTGTATAACTTTCATATGATTTTATATATGTAAACTTTTTTAAAGAAGGAAAAGGCTATGTTATGAAATATAAATACACTATGTGTGTGTACATATGTGTGTGTATATTTATACACATACACACATATCTATATATGTATATGCACACATATATACACACACACACACATATACACAAGTCCCTGAAAATAGAGCCTTTTTTTCCTTAAACAGAATATCAAAGAGCAACATTGCATTAACTATAATTAGTTACATGCCTGCCTTCTTGGAACACATTAGGAATCCAGGCTTTACTTAAAAAATGTATTCATTTATATAAATTCCTGTGTGTCTATATTGGTTTTCTAGGACTGCCATAACAAATTGCTGCAAACTTGGTGGCTTAAAACAACAGAAATTTATTCCCTCCCAGTTCTGAAGGCCAGAAGTCTAAAATAAAGATGGTATTGAGTTTGTGCTCCCTCCAAAGGCTCTAAGTGAGATTCTGTCCCTCCCCTTCCAGTTTCTGGTGGCTCTCAGGATTTCTGGGCTCGTGGCTGCATCACTCCAATCTCTGCCTCCATTTTCACCCCACCCTCTTCTCTGGGTCTCTCTAGTTTCTTTCTGCCTTTATCCTATAATGACAAAATTGGATTTAGAGGGCTCATCCAGATAGTCCTGAATGATCTCATTTCAATGTCTTTAACTTAATTACCTCTGAAATGACCCTATTTCCAAATAAGGTCATAGTCACAAGTTCCAAATGGACATATTTTGGGAGGAGGAGCACCCTTCAAGTCACATAAGTAAGCATATCTCTATTTTATTTTAAAGACCGTTTTAATAAATATTCAAAACATATGAGGGTAAAAAAAAGTGTGATTCTCTTAATACAAATATGTAGATAAAATAAACATAGATGTCTGAAAAGAGTACTAGCTACATATTGATTCTCTCTGTATGGAAGAAAATAAGCAATTTTAATTCTGTATTCTCTATATTGTATGAAAATGTTTCAATTAGACTGTCATTTTTATAAGCACAAAAAATAAGCTTTTTTCATTTGGAAACTAAAATGCTATTGACATGTTTCTTTTTTATATTTTGAAATCTTCACTTACATTTTAACTTAGGTCGACAGAATTTTCAAGGGAAGCTAATGATTTTTCAGTTTGACATGTCATGGCTGGTCTCCTACCTATTGGACAACGTTTCCAGTCTTTCTTGAATGTCTACATGGTTAATCGTTTCCTCACAACAGAAGGCATAGGGGTCAGACTTATGTATGAGTCTAAGGACCTTGGAGCATTTCTTCCTTTGAAACAGATTTTTTTTTTTGGCCAAAGGCACGTACATATACACATAAATACACATATACAAAGCATTTAAAACAATTGTCTAATTCACAGTAACACTCCTCCTGTTTGATTAATGAAAGAGTTATCAGGAGGTATATGGCATATGCCTTTATCTTCACTTCACTTCAAAGACAGAGGCATACTGAAGAAGAGATGTGGCTTGTCTCCTTCACCCAGTGAAGAAGGAAAGGTCTGGGACAGGACCAAGGTCATGACCACCAGTTCAGTGTCACTGAAGGTTGCCACAATGGAATATCACGTTTTTTACAATCCCTGGTTTTCCCTGGGGCTTGTGCAAACCTAAGCAGCATATCTAAAGGATGGTAGTTTTTCCTGGGCCATGTAACTATCACTTTGTGAGGTTTTTTACCAAATGCCAGCCTGACAATGCTTGGTAACTGCTACCATATCTCTTTTATGGTGCCAGGGTAACTTAAATATGTAAATAAGGGGATTTGGAACTTTTGATTATTTCACTTGTCTTCTTGTTAAACTGATAACATTGATAAATGGAAATGTGTGTTCAAGATCTTTGTAGTTACTAAACTCTTTACACAAAACTATATCTTCTTCAATTTAATTCTCAAATAGTATACTACGAGCCAAGAATTTTAAGTGTGATTCATTCTTATGCCCATGGATTAGGTAATTGACAGATTACCTAATCAGATGACAAATATCAATAATAATATTAGAAAAGTAATATTATATACATACAGACATGATTTGAATAATTGTAAGATAATACTATGCATAATCTTATACAAATACATTTAAAGATATGCAGGAAAGGACAATTTTCAATGACAATACAAATTATCCGCATTGACTCAAAAAGATTTAAAATACTTCAGCAGATGAATGACCATAGAAGAAATTAAAATTTGTTGAATGTTTAGCTCTAATTTAGACTACCAACCCACATAATTGTATAAGTCAACACCAAAAAAACAAGACAATAAAAAGTATTTATCTGACTTAAACTCTTCTGGAGATTAGAAAAAAAAAGAAGGTTTCATACTCATTCTACAATACTCATATAACATTGGCTCCAAAGTTGGGCTAGGTGAACACTCATGAACACACACATCCAATCCAAAAATTACTCTCTTCTATGAATTAAATGCAAGAATCCTAAATAAAATATTAGCAAAATTAATCTATATGTTTACTGACAAATTGAGTATATATGTATAATCCAAACTATATATATGCCTATAGAGAGGTATGTGTAATTATATATATAATGATACATAAATAACAAGACAGAGGGTACATATTACACTTTTTTCACTTAAAATGTGAAAAATATCTTGACTTATCTTTAATGATAGTATTTTATTAGGCACAAAGTATTCTGTTGCAATTATCGCTTTACGGCAAAATAAAAAAAATAATGTATTTGTGCTGAAGACAGAGCATATTTGCAGTGATACTGGGGGAAATACTCAAATACCTGAAAGTTGCTCATTTTAGATAGTTTTAATAACTTCCCAAATAACTGTGGAATCAACTGTTAATTTACTTTAGCGAGAAATTAACACAGCAGAGAAAAAAATGGAAGGAGGGCAGTGAGGGTAAATCGGAGGAGCTAAAAGTATTTAACCGAGACATTGATTTCCTAAAGTATAATATGAAGGGCAGGGGTTAGGAGAGACCAGAAATTTGTAGGATGTTATCAAGTGCCAACTCAAATGAAGGCAATGAAAATGGAAAGAATTTGTACTGATACAGAGCATTTAGTGACAACCAGACTCTACCAGTTGCGCTATAAAAGTAGGAAGGAGTATAATTATTATCATTTACTTCACAAACATTTTTGAGGGTCTACTACAAGCCAGGCAGAAGAGTAGGCAAGTCACTCATTTAGTGACTCAAGGGACTTCAAGCACTCAAGTGACGCTTCATTGAATGAGACGTAGTCACTCAGTGAAGCTTGCACATTCACACTGTAGTGGGTGAGACGAGGCAAAACATTTATGGAAAAGTATACAAGGAGGGTAACAAAGATTGCATTTGAGATATTTGCAAACCAGCACAGTTCTGACTAGCTAAATACTGTACAACTGAATAAGTTAGACTGGTCCTGTGTAAGATTAGCCACGGTTAACTCATTAGCTGGGATCAAAAACTTTCCTCCATATTAACTGAAGACTTTTGCTCCTGGCTTGTGGTCTTCTTCTTCAACTGTCTTAGAAGGTTTTCCCCCTGATTCCTCCTCTTTTCATAACACTCTACATCCTGGATTACAGGGGTAGACAAGCCTGACCTAAGCCTTATCTAGCAAGCATAGGATCTCTGTTTCTCCATCCAGTGACTGGTCCAGTGGAGGGCACAGGATCCAAGCAGAGGTACAGAGAATCTCTTCCTGGGACCTGTATGTGGGCTTTGAAAGACACAAGTCCTGTTTATACTCTGATGACCTGGATGGTAGAAATCTGGGATGCCATGAGCTTCTTTCATGCCCTATGGGGAGTACTTGTTTTGTAACAACAAAGAATGAAGTAAACACAAAAGTGAAAGAGACAAGTCAATAGGAGAGATGGAAGAGAAAAATGTCCTACATCACATGTGACGTGAGATAGACCTACAGCCTTCTCACTTATAAAAGCCAAATACCTTGATTTTTGCATTAATTAGAATTCCTGACACTTGCAATAAAATGCCTCCTGAATATATCTTCCTAATAGCCACCCCAGTCCTGAGAGCTTTTTGTATACGGAACACCCTACCATCATGTTTTGAGCACACTGTCTCTAGTTCCCCTGAGCTTCAGGCTGCTTCAACCACTCATTTCCATGGTCACAGTGAGATCCTTCTCATTATCCAGAACTGCCTCACTACAAAATTGTTTCTCCTAATAATATCCTGACTTTTATTAGTTATATATATTTGTATATATACATATTAGTAGCTAGATTATGAAAAATCAACAGCCACACACTGCATAATATAATGAGATATAAAGTTTATTAGTTATAAAGTTATAAAGAAAATCACATTAATTATACAGATAAAACTAGCCATAAAGTGTTTAGAAGATTCTTTCTTATTTGGGGTAGTAATACTTTTAAAATCTCAAGTTTTCTATACAATCTCTAGCTAAGCATATGGCACATAAAAGAATAGATCTTTTAATGATTTTCATAGCATCTATTTTAAAACACATGATCTTCTTATATATTTATCAGTCTTTAACCAAAATAGATAAAAAGGAAAACCATATCATTCCAATCCCGCCAAAAGCTAAATATAATTGATCTTTTTTTCTTCGTATTTATTTCAGCCTTATGCTGCATTTGTTAGGAAGCATATAGAATTAATTGAATTTGATGAGCAACTGAAGTGTTCTGAGATGGCAATGGGATAATAGAGAGGTAAGGAGCTGGGCCACTGTTAATCATAACAACATCCCACTTAAAAGCTGGAATGCATCAGCAATCTGCTGTTGCCATATTGATTTCACTTAGCCCTTCTGGATGGAATATCTGGGAGACTTTCCAATGTAGAATCAAGACAGATGGTAGGGAGGTTGGGAAAAAAAAATAGTCTCGCAGTATAATGGAAGTCAAAGCAAAGCTTTTTGAAAAATATTATTATAATTCCCTGACAAACAAGTGACATCAAACCAAAAATATCTATTAGTACCATGGCAAGAATCAATGGCATAAGAAACTTCCAGCTTTAAGTGATGTTCACTAGCGATTTACTTTTTATCAATGAGGTTAGATTTTTCAGAGCTATTGATGACTCCCATATAGGTGTTTTCCTAAAATCACTTTAGAAACCAAAAGATATAGTACCATTAATTAGATTAGAGTTCCAGGGGATATCTTGACCTAAAAATAGAATTTTCAAAATAACAATTGCAGAGGAAGTGTTCAAATGTTACATCTTTAACTTAAAAATAATTATTAATATTCATGAATCAAACATTTATAATTATGCTTCATGATTTCATGTGGGATCAATATAGAAGTCAAAATCATGTTATTCTTAAAATGCAAAAAATGGAATTCCTATCTCATTTGGGAAGCACCTACACTTTTCTTTATTCTACCCAAAGCATTGAACTGGCTAATCTGAACTAGCTAACAATATGGTTAGCACATTCTATATTCCTTGTTTATAAATTTCAATTACTATAGTGTTTTTGCATCTTTAGAATTTGGGGAGAAATGAATATAACTGTTATTTTATGTACTCGTTAAAAGAGATAGCCTGGTAAAAGTAATAGAATTTAGGGGGCAGGTGTTTTATTCCAATTCTCCGATATATTAAGTCTATGACCTTGGATATGTTACTTAACCTTTTTAAGCTTTCAATTCCTCAATGCAAAACTGGAATTATATTAAAAATGTTAAAGGTTATCAAGAAGGTTAGATACACAACTATATAAAAGTGCCTGGATTAGTCCCTTACCTTTTCCTTAATCCTGGCAAAAAAAAATACACTCTTTTTAAATTGGGAGTTGGGCTGGATAATATTCAAATGGAAGCTTTTGTACTTACAACAAATCAAATGCATTTCTTGGGTGTAGTCCTGATATTTATGGGGTATCCTTTTTCAAAAAATACTAGACAACTTATGCCTATTAGAAAACCAATCAGAAACTGCTACTATACATGCTACAACACACTGCCTGGGCTTTGTATTTCTGCAGTGATGGGAAAGCCTGAAGATGAAAGCAAGGTTCCAGGAACAACGTCAAGAAGACAGAAGCGGGTTCAAGAGGAAGTTTGTTTGCAGGGCAAGGCCAGCGGGAAGTTGCCTATAAGAGTAATATTGGAATCAAAGCAGAAAGCTCTAGGAGTGCATATCAAACCACCTCCAACATGAGTCAGTGTGAGTCAAGCCAGAGACCCAACTAATCTAATGCATTGAAATGAATTCTGAGGTATTGAATTTGCATTAACTGTAATTGACCCATCCTGGAAATTCTTTGCCCCTTACAAAAAGGTCTGGTTTTATCCTTTTCCTCCATGACCAAACTAATTTCACTGGGGGCATGGTGACTCTCCAAGGTTACTCTCGGGACTTCTGGTACATTGCAGAAATGGAAATGGCTCCAGCTATGCTTTCACACATAGCTCCTGAAGATCTGATTAATCTCTTTTAAACGGACATGGAATTGTATTTGTCTACACCAGATGAGAGGTCATCACTTTTACAACCATATGGCTGGGCACTGCCTTAAATCCTAACACCTTTTGTTACTACTATTGTTTCGCACTTTATCTGTTCTCTTTTGCCTTTTGATTTCCACCTAATTCCTCCATAGTTTGGGAAGCAGGTTCAAATTGAGGATAGCTTAAAATAATTGAGGCTATGATGTTTGATCTAGAAGGTGCATTAGAAAATATTTACGTAAATTTTCTCATTTTTGCAAAGGTCAAGAGGCTAGGTGGTTACACGGATGGCAGGAGCAGTGGTAGAGATTGGAGCAGAACTCAGGTGTCTTGGGTGATCTTTGTACTTAAGAGGCAACATATCTTTTCCTGGATATGAATCGTACAAATTTCTGGACATTTAGTAGGTCTTCAGAAGGAAATGTTGGGTTAGTAGTTGTTCAACATGGGATTGCTATGTAAGATATTTGATCAGTAAGAAACTAGATTGCTCTGTGAAACTGACAAAAGGTAGAAAGCAATCTGATTTATAGATCACCACTTTCCCTTTGTTCCTTTGGACTTGAGGATTATGAAACACAGCCCAAGTATGTAGAAAGAACCCAGAGAAAAATGGGCTCTTTGCCCATTTTAACATTTGCCCAGGCAAATACACAAGCAATAGATTTGATTTTGATGGGCAAATCTGGTCACATTTTCCCCTTTCATCTTGGCTACTCTGCCACCGCAAAGAGCTCTGCCCTCATGACTGCAGTGCATTTGCTTATGCAAAGCTGGTATTAAAAATCTGGTTCATCAAAAGAGGAAAAAGATGATTGTCACAAGGGGAAGGCTTCTCAGAACTGAAGACAAGCTGCTCCTTTCCAACTGAAAATGTCAAACAGTTATTCATACGGTTCTTACCAGACTTGATTTATATGAGCAACTGCCAATCCTTAACCTCCCCCTCATGCAAGTGCAAATGGAAAGCCTGTTCATTCAGCCATTAATATAGTGTTAGTTTGTTTGAGATCCTGAATAGAAAATCATTTCTTCCTTCTCTGTGGGAGTTATTGATTTACCCTGATGTTCACTTTAAAATCTCTTAGTTTCTAAATATGCTTGTTGTTTACCTGCAGTGTTGTAAAAAATATGATTATTTTCTTTATGGTTTTCTAGAAGTTTGGCTTTAAAAAATAAACATTGCATGCAAACTGACTTGTAATTTGAATTCATATTTTCCAAGCCCAGTGAAAATTACACTCCTTATGGAAAGAGAAAAAAAATAAAAATAAGACAAAATTTCATTTATAACATGTTTTTCAGTAATAATGTAGCTTATATCATGGCGTCTATGCATTTTATGAAAAACTTACACGTTTTACATGTTTAACTTCTTGCATTTACTAGATGAGATGTGACTTACAGAAATATTCTTTACATGATAATTAAAATTAAAAAAAATCACATGCATAGGTTTGGGGCTGATTAAAATAAGGTTTTCAGTGAAAATTCAAAAAGAGAAGAAAAAGAGAAAAAGCACAAGCTTGTCCCTACAGAATGAGTCACTTATTTCAGAAAAAGAAAGGGGAGTCAAAAAGCATGATTTATAGTACCACGCCCCAGTAAATCATAGCCAGGAAAAAGAGTTGTAAGGTACAAAACATTTCCTGTGATATGCCTCTTCAAGCACCAGATTGATAAATCTTCAAAAATTAGACCCTATCCCAAATGTATATTACAACAGAGCCCTCTTGAAATCTCACAATTCACAACACCCTCATTGTCAAACTAAGAAAGAAAAGACCACAAGCTGTGTTTCGGTTTTATTTCACACACCACAAGGACTCAGAGCTTCAGCAAAACTAGAAAGAAACGTGCCCCCATTTCCTCACTTCAAAAACTAATAGAAAGACCAGTTATTCACTAAGTAAGATTTCTACTGTCATTATGGGATTTCACTCACAGTATGCAGCGCTCCTAGAAGAGAAGAATAGAGGAAGCTTAATGACCATGTTCTCCAGGGAAAGCTGGGTCATCTTAGAGGCTTTCTTTCCCAATACAAATGAGCAGTTCAAGGACTGCCTATGAGGCCACAGCAAGTCAATACTAGGATTGCCCGAGTGACTGTTCAATATCCTTCACATTCTTTTAGCACAAATTTGGACCCCTCTATGTTTTCCAAACTCAATTTTCCACATTGAATGACTTTCTTTTAAGAAACTCCTGATGAATCACACAGAGCAAAGAATGATCTGAAACAGCATAAATTAATCACTGGTTCAACCATAAGGAACCCCATACCTTCCTTGCTATTAATAAAAACTGGACCTGATCATCCAAGGTTGGAGATGAAGCATGATCTTTTTGCAGAGCTCATATTCCTTACTGTTGCTACATGAAAAATAAGTATTACCATTACAAAAAATCAGCCACGTTTCTGTATTATCCGAGGAGGACAGGAAAAAGGTTAGGGTAGACACTCTCCACTTCCAGAGAAGATTCTCTTCACCCCAACACTGACAATCTGAACTCGGTTTTATTAACGATGTTGTTAGTTATCAGAATTCCCTACATTCAGATTTTTTACTGGACTTAGATTGTAGCATCATGATATTCACATTCACGAGCTATAGCGAAAACTGATAGGATGCAATTTCCTACCAAAACTTGTTTCACATAAAATGTGTCTTCATCTGCAGCATTTTAATAAGAAAATGAAATTAATATCCCTAATCATAGAAATAGGACTCTATTTTATAGAAATACACTTAGAAATTGGCATTTTGCTAGGAAAAAATTATCTCAGAATTTAAAACAAGTCTGAATATGCAGTTGAAATATCATCCACCTGAAATTGTGGTATTTAATTGTGTGCTCTTGTTCTTTTAAGATGTGCATGAGTTGGAAATTTTACAGCGACAGGGAGCAAATAACATGACTGTAGCGGCCTCAACCAAAAGTACATTTATTTTTAACATTTGCCTGGTATATCTTTTTTCATCCTTTCACTTTCGACCGTCTCTGTCTGTATGTTTTACGGGTGTCATTTCATGTGTATCACTTATAAACAGAATATAGTTGAATTTTAGTTTTCTTTTATTCAAAAGAACATCTCTGTATTAAAGCTACCTTTTGGTCATCTATCTATTGAGATTATGGATATATCTGGAATTACTTCTAATCATCTTATTTTATTTGTTACAATTTGTTCTGCTTTTATCTATTTTTTCCTCCTTTTCTGCCATATTTTTGTATTCAAATTTTTATATTCCACTCCCCTGCCTCCTGTCACTGACCTGGGTGTGATGAACACTGTTTTCATTCTTTAGTTTATTTCATAGCCACTTACATTAAGTAGGATTCATTCAAAGGAAGTGAAGCACTTTGTACATTTTTACAATTGTCATAACTACCGCTTTCACACACACTCAACAGGATGCTCATATAACTTTAAAGATGACAAAGACTAATCTGGCTTGCAGGGACAGGGGATGTTTTGTTAACCTCGGGAAACCAACAAATCACATAGAAGGCAGTCAGAGTAGCATGAATGGGAAGAGGGAATGGAGCAGTGTGGTCATCAGACCCCCGTATTCAGTCTGTATGGAATTCATCCATCTATCCAACCATGTGTTCAATGAGCAGACTTTTGTGGAGTGCTCATGCTATTGACATATTTGCTTGTTAATAAAACCAAACTGCTTCATTTGTAAGGAATGTGTTAGCTGATGACATTGTATATTTCAAAGGAATTAATATATTTTCTTCGATTTATTTTCCATACTCTTACTCGGCAATTCTCAAACCTTAGGGTGTATTAAAGTCACAGGGTAAAGCTTGCCAGTCAGTGGGGAGATCTTGGGATTTGTATTTTTATCAAGCAATCTCCCTCAGATGAAGACTAAGCATGATTACATTTGGATGGTGTGTCCTGGCAACTCTGCACACAGTGGTGCTTTATAAATGTTTGCCACATTGAAGTAGGTAGTTGCACTAGAACAAAGGGATATAGAATTCTACAAGGAAGCTATACACCAGAAGTTTAGGTATTAGTTGACAAGGTCTTGGAAGTGTGGTGTGCAGAACAGAAAAGCTAATCAAAATAATAATAACCATGATTACATTTGATCTTTACATTAGTCTGACACATTTAATCCTGTAAAGTTGTACCAAGAACCTGATTCTTTCGAAATCATCTCTGGCTGAGAAGCTCTTGAAATAGATTAGGCTAGGTAAAATAGCAAGGGAATCTTTGGGACTGTGAAAATGTTGCTCAGTGGCAAGAACCAAAAGAGTGCACATTATGAGAATTTCAAGACTTTAATAATGCCACGTAATGTCAAATGGCAGCCAATCATACACTTTTCTAAAAGAAGACATTTCTGGTGGTAGTAAGTTGTTTTCCAGACAGAAAGTTACTTTTAGAAACAATAAAGAATGGATTATTTCCCCTTGTGGGTTTATATTTCAGTTGAAGGGGAAAATGATTAATGCTAATAAAATGCCTTTGCTTAGCAATATCGTAACTGCTACTTCTAACCTCCCACAATTATGTGCTGCTATCTGGAACTTGTTTAATTAAGCATTGTTTCTGCCTCAGCCTTGCTGCCAGAGACTCTGAGTTGGTCCATTTGTGGTCCATTTGTTATCCATCTGCCAGTCTCAGGCTGACTTCTGTCTCCGCCTTAGAAGAGGAGATGAAATCTTGTTCTTGAGGCTGAAGCACTAATTTGACTTTGATCTGAGGAGCACTACCTTCCTGAACACGACTTTTCCATGAATTCTCTTCAGAAGTAAAGCAATGGCATGAGAAAAAATAAACCAGTGATGGAGAATACCACCAATTCTCCCCTTACTAACATATGAAGTTACCATATCACTAGCAGAAAACCCTGTCCACAGCAAAGAGAGTGATTAACAAACCCAAATAGGCATGGAAGGCTTCATACTCTTGGTTCAAAAGCTGTTACTCCATCCCAACTTAGAGTTGCGATTTTAGTCTTTCCCTCATATTTTACATTTGTTTGTAAAGAATTGAATTTGATTGTTTTAAATATGTAACACAAGCATACAATTCAAAGATTAAAAATGTATAAAATAAATGGTATGTTTCCCTTCCTCATTTGTCCCCCAGAAATCCAGTTCCTCTCCAGAGAGGAGCCTCTGTGTTCATTCTTTCATGAATCCTTCCAGAACTATGCCATGCACATATGAGGAACCAATAGCCTTTTCAACAAGTATTTATTGAGCACTCTATATGTGTCAGGCATTGAATTCGGGGCATATGACAGTGAACAAGAGTCAGTATCATGTACCTTGAAGGAGAGTATATTCTGGTGTGGGGAGAGAGGCAATGAATAAGATAAATACGCTATTTTATAATCTATTAGGAGATGATTGTTACTATGGAGGAAAAAATCAAACAGAGAATGTAGGTAGGGAGTCTTGGGAGGGTGAAGAAATAGGTGGCAAAATTTTACAGTGGTCAGAAAGTGTCTCATGGACACAGTGACATTCATGCAGACTTGAAGGGGAAGTATAAGTGAGCCCTGTGGCTATTGGGAAAGAGGATCCAGAAAGAGTGGTGGCAAAAAGTGGGAAATGAGGTCGAGGTCCACACTGGACCACATAAGACTGGGATTTGCCATGGTGATGAAGTTGGCTTTCATTCTGAAAAAAATACATAGGAAGTCATTGAAGAGTTCTGAGGAAGGAGCGACATGATCTAACTTACATTCTGGTGGGCCGCATTGGATGCTTTGTTGAGAATAGCCTGAAGAGGAGTGGGGTGACCATTAAAAAGAGCATTGCAATTATATGGTCAAGAGATGAAGATTGGTGTAGAACCATCATGGTGAGAAATGGTCCGATTCTGGATGTACTGGACAGACAGTGTCAACAAGAATAGACCATGGCTTGGATGTGGGCTATGAGATGAAGTCAGGAGTCAAGAGTGACTCTAAGGATTTTAGCCAGAACAACTAAAAGAAGTGGCCATTCCCTGTGAAGGAAAAGACTGAAGGGGTAGATATTTTGGGGGAAAGTGAGCATCTCAGTATCTGATATCCTAAGATTGGGAGGCTTGTAGATATCAGGTAGGAAATGCTGAGTAGGCAGTTGGATGTACTAGTATAAAGTTAGGGAATGGGTTTGAGCTGAAGATAAACACTTGAGAGTCAAAGGCAAAGAGGTGATATTTGAGGCTGTGAAATTGGAGGAGAATCCCCCACTCCAACACACACACACTCACACACAAGCAAATGTCGACAGAGAAGAGAGGGGGTGTGAAAAATGGAGCCCTGGGATTCTCTAACACTTAGTAGTAAAAGAGATGGAGGAAAAAGCAAAGAGACTAAGAAGGAGTAGAAAGGGGATCAAAAAAAAGAAAGTGTGCAGTGTCCTGAAAGCCAAAGGAAGAAAATATAGCAACAAGGCATGACAGTTGCATCTAATGCTGCTAAATGATTTATCAAGATCAAGGTTATTGGTCATATCGACAAGAAGAGTTTTGATGGAACAACAACAAATGAGAATGGATTTAGGAGTAGGAAGTACAGGAGAAAGTAAAGAAATTAAATATGGACTAATTCTTTTGAGGTGTCTTTCTGTAAAAGAGAGCCAAGAAAAGGAGTAATAAGGGGTGAAATATGAACAAGAGATTTTTTTTACATGAGAGACATAAAAATGTAGTTTGAATGCTGATAGTAACGATCTCATTAAGAGGAAAATGTAACTGGGTTTAAATATATTTATTTTGTTGCACATATGATACATTGCTACACACTAAACTCAACTGTTTTTCACTTAATTTCAGTATTTCATCACATTTACATTCTCGCTGACCACAGGACACACCATTACTATTTTGCCACTACAAAAGGAAAAAATGTTCTGCTATTTAAACCATAATAGGCCATTATTTGAAACATACATCCTGATTTCAGAGATGTTAAAATGCTTACAAATTTTTTAAAAGTTCCTCTCATAAACAATGAGACATGATCTGCATCCTGGAAATGTTTTTCCATTTGAATATAAAGAGAACAGCTTCACTGATGGCAGTATATTCCATTTTATCAGAACTTCTTTAACCAGCTCAAAGCATGGACATTCTTAGATGTTACTTCGGTCACTATGCTGGTATATACAATCATCCTTAGCATGTGTGGGTGAATGTGAAAGAGAAATTCCCAAAAGTGGAATTGTTATCTTATGGATAATCCAAATGGCCATGCAGAAATCTTACATCAGCCTTCATTGATGTCTGAGAATGCCTGTCGATCCATAGGGTGTGACCAAATATATTATCTTTGGTAATATAGTGTAGGAGGCAGAATAATGGCCTCCCAAAACTGCTCACATCCTAATCCACAGAACCTGTGACTATATTACCTTATAGCGCCAAAAGGACTTTGTGAATAATGTAAGGATCTTAAAATGGGGACATTATCTTGGATTACGTGGTAGACCTAATGTAATCACAAGGTTCTTATAAGTGAAGAAGGGAGGCAGGAGAGAAAGAGAAGGAGATGCAAAGAGAAGAATAGCAGAAAGCCAGGTCAGAACAATGTGACGGCTGGCTTCAAGATGCGAGGGGGTCAGAGCCAAAAGTGAAGGTCTCTAGAACCTGGAAAGGCAAGAAAATAAATTCTCGCCTAGAGACGATAGCTTTGTTAAAATAACATAGAAACTTCCTTAGTTTTTACATAATCTGAAACAATTTGAACAGCATGAGAGTTTTGTGTGATTTAACATTTCAATAGCTTGTGCTTTGAAAATAATCTCTTTTATAGAAATGTGTCTGTATAGATTTTCTATCTTCTATGTTTCTGTTTCTTTACAAATTCATCCTCTTCATTCATTCATGTTCTTTATTATGTTTGTATAACACTGAGCAAAATCGTCTCATGATTCTTTTAATTTCCACTGCATTTGTACTTATTGTGAATTTTTATAAATTTTTCTTTCTCTCTTTATCTGTTTAAATTAGCTAATAATTTGCCGCCCTTTTCTTCCTGTTAATCAGTTTTTGGGTTTACTGATTAGTTGTATAATTTTTCTATTTTCTAAATAATTAAAATCTGTTTTTATCTTCCTAATTATTTCATTTTTGTTGGTTAGAAGTTTAATTTTTTTTTTGTTAGAGAATTATTTAGTGCTATGATTTCAAACCTGACTTCAGATGTATGTTATAGGTTCTGACATACCATGCTTTCATCAGTCTCTTCTGAATGTGTTACAGTTTGGGTTTTGATTTTCTTATTGTCTCCATGTTTGTTTAAAAGAAATTTTGAAAATTTCCACATAGCTGTGCTTTTCACTGTTTCCATATAATTATATTTTGCAATTTCTATTTTCATTGAATTTGATCGAAGAATGTTTTTGGTCCTATTTTAGCCTTGGTGAATTTGCTGAAGTTTTATGTATGGTCAGTGTATTAATTTTTGCAAATGTTCTTATTCTGTTGGGGGTAAAGAGTCTAATACATCTATATCTATCTGTATCTATATACTAACACTTACATGAATTAAATCTACCTTGTTAATTCTGCTATTTAGGTTTTTTATACACTTAGTTATGTTTTGTACATTGGGTGTATTGATGACTATAATAAATAGCTTAAAGTCTCTAATATTGCCTTGTATTTATGATGATGTTTATAATGATTTTTGATACTACGTGATTTGGTGATTAGGTACTCCACTGTTAGAACTGCACTCTTATCCTTATAAACTGCTATTCTTTGTCTAAATTTGCCCTGGAATCAAATTCATCTGATATCAACAATGTTGTCAATACTTTATTAATATTTGCATTTGCCTTTGCTTGGGGTGTCTTTGCCCATCCTGTGACTTCTTCTTTTTTTGGACACTTGTTTTTTTTAACTTTTAAGTTCAGGGGTACATGTGCAGGATGTGCGGGTGTGTTACATAAGTAAACATGCGTCATAGGGGTTTGTTGTACAGATTATTTCATCACCCAGGTATTAAGCCTAGTATCCATTAGTTATTTTTCCTGATTCTCTTTCTCCTCCCACTTTCCACCCTCTGATAGGCCTCAGTGTGTGTTGTTCCCCTCTGTGTCCACGTGTTCTCATCATTTAGCTCCTACTTATAAGTGAGAACATGCCATATTCGGTTTTCTGTTCCTATGCTAGTTTGCTGAGGATAATGGCCTCCAGCTCCATTCATTTCCCTGCAAAGGATGTGATCTCATTCCTTTCTCATGACTGCATAGTATTCTATAGTGTATACATACCACTTGGTTTGGTTTCAGGAGTCTTCCTATTCTGCAGCATACAGGCGAGTTTTGTGTTGCCTGGGACTCTTTCCCTTAGGTGAGTTTAACCAGCTTTAACTTTTTTACATGACAGATATATTTAGTCTTAGCTCCATTTGTACTGATTTTACTCATTTTTAATTGCTTAGTATATGATAAAAAAAAAAAAGCACAGTTTCCATTGGTTTAGTGCAAAGAACTCAGGCAACAAAAGGAAAGGTAGACAGGGCCAACTCTTAAATTGCAGGAATGAAGATCTTGGGTCTCTTCATTGTTTATTCCTTAGGATATGGCACTCTGTTTTCTGATCCAATATGCCAATATCCTTCCTACGTTTTTAACAAGTTTTAATGCTTAATATCCTCCCTTATATATGTTAAGCCCTCCTTTATAATGAATACTTACATTGATAAAAAATATAGGTAACCTATGATTGATATTATTGACATGTTTCCATTCTGATAACTTTCCGATGTGATTCCCACTATTTCTGAACATGCATCGTTCTTTCCCATATCCCCCCTCCCAGACTCCCCATGCGAAACACATCAACTCTTCTTAGGTTTATAAAATAAAAATAATTTTGCCCTTGGAAATTTCGTGTGTTCCTTTTTTTTCTTTAGATGATTTCCATCATGTATCAACCCAGAATCTTTTTTAAAAATGTGCAGGTAAATAGCACATTAGACTATTTTGGTTAATGCACCCAGCTGAGCAGTCTACTGCATTGTTCAATTGAAAGTCTGATGACTTTACTTTCTTTGTCAGCTTAATACACTATGTTCTTAATTTGAATGAGTATAAATGTCAAAATCCAGCATCCAGAATAGCCCTGCAGCATCTCAACCTTCAGCTTTTGGGGAGAATGTCAGAGTTTGTTCTAGAAGATGCTTGTTAACTGCTAATGATTAGCACCTCAAAGCTTAAAGGTATTCATGACTCCTTATCTCAAAAAAAAGTACCCATTAGCAGAAGCCACACTCGTGGGTGTGAAAGAAGGAAAACAAATTTCTCCAGACACTGATCTGGCGAAAGAATAAAATGGTGAGTGTGCTGTCACTTGATCATTCTGTGTTAATGCTGCTTCAGGCATTGCTCATTTCAGCTTTGCATTAGCAAATAATTTTATTAAAGATATGGCCATGATAACACTGATTGATGGAGAGGAAGCATGCCTGGTTTAAAAGACTCATAATTTATAATCAACTGTGCTTTAACAATGTAAAAATGTCATTTAAAATGCTGTGTATATTTAATCTATTTCTGAGGGAGCAATTACATCTATATGAAATTCTAATGATTTGAATGTAATGTACATCAAAGGATTCTCCATTTTAATTTCAGTTCCCTCCTCTCTAACAAATAGTTACTTTAATCTATAAGAACTCCATTCTTGAATACTCAATGATTATTAAATGTCAAAGTCTAGATAATGAAGGTGAGACTAATGTAGGAGAAGTCATAGTTTTACCATACCTCACTGCTAGTCATCTTTAAACAATTTATTTTAAAATACTGACCTAGGATGAAAGTCTATGACAAAGCTAGGAGTGAATGATTTTTCTTTATTCCTTGTAGCAATGGCGTAGAGTATTTCATTTGTGCAGCACTTACTTGTGAGTACTTCCTGCGTGTCAGGCAATTTGCTGCACACTGCCAGCATGTACTGAAGTGACAGATCTGGTTCCTGTCTTCATGGAGCTTGGGGTCTGAGTGTAGTGGCCAGTTTATAAGTAAATAAGAGATTGGATTTTATTTCAAGGGCAGTTAGAAATCCCTGCAAGGTATAAGCAATGAAATGGCCAGGATCTGATGTGTACGTTTAATCTGGCTGCTCTAGGCAGTGAACTGGAGGTGGGCTGAATTGAAACAGAAAAATTTAAAGTCTGTAGCAGTGACCTAGGGGCAAGGCTGCGGTGACAGTGAGAGGAATTGAGGTATTCTGGAGAAAGGGGCAATGGGACTATTGATTAGATGTGGAAGATAAAAAGAGGAAGCCAATCAAAGATCTGTCTTAAACAATGGGACAGAACTATCTTCTGTGATTGGGGAAATGGGGCAGGAGTAAGTCCAGAGCTCATGGTATGCCAAGAGTTTTCCCAGCTCATTACATTATCCATGACATTCACAAAACCTCCAACAGTTTATTATTATACCCATTTCATTAGTGAAGGAATCTCCTTAGGAATTAACGTAGGGTTACAAAGACATTTTTAAAATTGACAAATATCAAAATTGTTATAGAATACATATTGTGTTTAGATGTCTTGCTTGCTTTTATTATCTGTATCAGCACCTGGAATATGATAGCATATAAACTATCAAAAGAAATGTAGAATCCTTAAGTACTTAAAATGACTAGAGAACATGGCTAAACATTGTTTTTAAAAGTCTGTAACATGTGATACAGCACAATAGCAGAATGAAAAACAAAACTTATATAATCATTTTAATAGATATAGAAAAACATGTGGCAAAATTCGACATTCTTTTATGATAAAAACTCTCAACAAATTACATATTGAAGGAATGCACCTCAACACAATAAAGGCCATAGATGACAAACCACGACTAACATCATACTCAATGGGGAAAACTTAAAAGCTTTTTCTCTATGATCCAGAATAAGCCCAGAATACCCACTCTCACCACTCCTATCCAACATTGTATTGGAAGTTCTAGCTAGAGCAGTAGCCAAGAGAAATAAATAAAAGGCATCCAAATTGGAAAGGAAGAAGTTAAACTGTCCCTGTTTGCAGGCAACATATCTTATATAGGAAACTCTAAAGGTTCCACCAAAATGCTGCTAGAAATAAATTCTGTAAAGTTGCAGGATATAAAATCAACATACAAAAATTAATAGTGTTTCTATACACTAACAGCAAACTATCTGCAAAAGACATGAAGAAAACAAGCCCATTTACAATAACTACAAAAACTACTTTGGAATAAATTTAACAAACAAGGTGAAAGATCTCTACACTGAAAACTATAAAATGCTGATGAAAGAAATTGGAGAAGTCATAAATAAATGGAAAAGATATCCCATGGTCATGGTCTATAAAAAATACTACTGTTAACATGTCCATGCTACTCAAATCCACGTATAGATTAAATGCAAAATCTGGTAACTATCAAAATGCCAGTTACATTCTTCACAGAAATAGAAATAAACAATTCTAAAAGTTGTATGAAACCACAAAATACCCTGAATAGCCAAATGATCTTGAGCAAAATGAACAAAGCTGGAGGCATCACACTACCATACTTCAAAATATACTGAAAAGCTATAGGAACCCAAACAGGGTGGTACTGTCATAAAAAAAAAAGACACACAGACTAATGGAATGGAATAGAGAACCCAGAAACTGTTTTCAACAAAGGCACCAAGTATGAACAATGAGGAAAAGACAGACTCCAATAAATGGTGTTGAGGAAACTAGATATTCACATGCAGAATAATATATTTAGACCCTTATATCACACCATATACAAAAATAAACTCAAAATGGGCTGAAGACTTAAATGTAAGACTTGAAACTATGAAACTACTAGAAGAAAATATAAACAACTCAACTCAATAGCAAGGAAATAACCTGATTTAAAAATTTTAAAAAGGCCTGAATAGATATTTCTCAAAAGAAGACATACAAATGGCCAAGAGGTATATGAAAAAATGTTTAGTTTCATGAATCATCAGGGAAATGCAAATCAAAAGCACAAGGAGATATCTCACTCCAGTTAGAATGGATATTTTCAAAAAGATAAAAGATAACAAGTGTTAGCAAGGATGTGGGTAAAGAGAGACCTTGCACACTGTTTGTGGGAATGTAAATTAATATGGCCATTATGAAAAGCAGTATGGAAGTTTTTCAAAAAACTAAAAATAGGCTCTGTGTGGTGGCTTATGCCTGTAATTCCAGCACTTTGGGAGAAAGAGCCAGGAGGATTGCTTGAGCCCAGGAGTTTAAGATGAGCTTGGAAAATATAGCGAGACCCTATCTCTAAAAACATAAAAACATTTAGCTGGGTGTGGTGGTGCATGCTTGTAGTCCCAGCTACCAGGGAGTCTGAGGCAAGAGGATTGCCTGAGTCAGGAGGAAGGTTGCAGTGATCAGTGATCACACCATTGCACTCCAGCCTGGGAGACAGAGAAAGACCCCATCTCCAAACAAAAAAACAAAACAAAACAAACTAAAAATTGAACTATCACATGATCCAGCAACTGCACTACTGGGTATATATATTTACAAAGGAAATGAAATCAATATATCAAAGAGACATCTGGACCCCTATGTTTACTGCAGTATTATTCACAAGAGCCAAGATATAGAATCAACCTAAGTATCTATGAATAGATAAATGGATAAAGAAAACGTGGCATATATACACAATGGGATACTGTTCAGCCATAAAAAGAAGGAAATCCCATCATCTGTGACAAAATGGATGAACCTGAAGGACATCATGTTAACTGAATAACATAAATAAACCAGGCACAGAAGGACAAATACCATATGACTTCATTCATATGGAATATGAAAAAGTTGATCTTATGGAAATAGTTGAATGGTGGTTACCAGAGACTGGGGTCATTAAAGGAAGAGGAGACTTTGGGGAGATGCTGGAAGGTTTGCTTGAGCCTGGGAGGTCAAGGCTGCAGTGAGCCATGATTGTGCCTCTGTACTCCAGCCTGGGCAACAGGGTGAGACCCTGTCTCAAAAAATATGTATCACATTGTACATGATAAATACACACACCTTCATCTGTCAAAAAAAGTGTGTCACACACAATAAGATTTTTTTGTGGAGGAGGGTAGGAATGGAAGAGGGAAATACAACTGAATAAAACTAATGGCTGACCTGGTGACCCAATGAACTCTATTAGTGCTTATCTAGTGCTTTTCACTTGCAAGGCACTCTATGAGATTCTGAAACACCAATTACAAAATTTATTTTAAATGGCTAAATATTAGAATTATCTGGAGGATTTAAAAGTGACTGGTAAAAAAAAAAAATTAAAAAATTAAAAAAAACCTATAATGAAGGGCAACATATTGAGCTGCAAGAAGATGACCAGAAGGGAGCCATGGGAATAAATGTCAGATTCAGTTTGAGCTACGACTTTATTAACAATCTGGAAAAAGACCTGCGTTAATGAAATTTCCAAATGATACTAAATAGGGAATTGTCAAGCTCACCAGTGAAAACAGAGAGATAATATTATGTGTAAAGGCTAATAATAGCAAGAAATGAAGGTTACGCATACAGAAAAGATATAATTGCATGAAATCTCATGTTAAAAACCATTGTATTCTACATAAAGGATAAAAATTTGAAAAATAAAATAAATGTTAATTGGATTGAGCATGTATCAAAGGTGAGAGAAGTCAGTAAAACAATAAAATCCGAAGAGAGCAAAGTGTTATGTACACAGAAAATGAAGAGGTAACTGGAAAGCCAATTGCTATCCAAATGAACTAATAATATTTTGTGGTGTTTTGGTTATAGAAAGTATAGGTCATTTTTAACAGCCTCAAATAAATACTAAAACAGAAATTGATACTGGGGCCTGGCATGGTGGCTCACGCCTGTAATCCCAGTACTTTGGGAGGTCGAAGCGGGGGTATCACTTGAGGCCAGGAGTTTGAGACCAGCCTGGCCAACATGGCAAAACTCTGGTTCTACTAAAAAAAATACAAAAAATATTAGCTGGGCATGGTGGCATGGGCCTGTTATCCCAGCTACTTGGGAGGTTGAGGCAGAAGAATCGTTTGAACCCAGGAGGCAGAGGCTGCAGTGAGCCATGATCGGGCCACAGCACTCCAGCTTGGGTAACAGCACGAGACTCCATCTCAAAAAGAAAAAAAAAATGAAGTCGTTATCGGAAGATATTACTGAATTAAGTAATCTCTTGGCACCCAGGTTTTGCTCCATCGTCCTGCTTTTAGTTCAGGGTATAGGATGGCCCATGCTTTCTCTCTGATCCTTTGAAGGTAGACTCTTTGCATTCACATCAAGGCTGGGGTGATGCAAGGATAGCATGCACTACTTTTTGATGTCAGTGAAGGTTCTGTGCTCAGAGTGCAGAGGTTGGATTCTAGCCCAGACTGGCCATTCTATTTAATACCATAAAGGAAACTCCTACCCCACCAGTGGGCACCGTTATTGGCCAGTGCAACTAGAACCCTATTCTTTTTTTTTTGTTCTCTGTCGAAAACACTATATTTGTTGTCTAAGTTTATTCTTGGGTTAGACAATGAAAGAAGGCTTCAGTTCTTACTCCTCTAGCATACCCTATGCATTCTTATGTGAGGTATTCACAGTGCTTGGTTGGGCACATATCACTCACCTAAAGATGAAAACTCACAATATGATATGAAGCAAACTTCTGGCTCTTTCACTCTCTTTCCAACCTACACCTAATGAAGGAGGAAGGTAACTTTCATCATCACAAACACTCTGTCTTACAGTTTGGTTGGAAATCGAATGGTAGAAAGCACTCCTTTTAATGCAACCCAGGAAAAAAAAAACAATTGTGGCTCTCCCTTGACCATGATTATGTTTCATGTGTCAGAACAGGGATGATTGATTAAAATCACGACTGTGGGAAGGTGCCACATTCACTGGGTTCCAAGATAATGCCTTTCTACATTTGAGGTTGTCATACTATGAGAATGCAACAAAAAAGGATGCTAGATCATTGACCTTATAATTCTGAAAAGGACTCACTATTCTATTCATATTTTGTACCATGCAACATCTAGAAAATTACTCAAGCAGTGAGTGGGTAGAAGACAATGTTCAGGAACAGACGTTATTAAATGTTACAAAAAACATTTCTTACAAATACTTAAGGTGTCCCCTGAATTATGTTTAATCTCAACTCTAGAGTATCTCTCTGTCTCATCCATATTTTAGGGAGACAGAATGATACCATGGAAACTGCCCTAATCTATAAGACCTGAATCCTGAATTCTACACATGAGTCTCACATAAGTTAGGTGAATGAATATAATATTAGGCTTCTTTACTTATTCATTAAATATTTTTAGAGTACCACCAACTGGAAGTAATCCCTCTTACCTCTGAACATATACAATAATAAAATTGTACTTATTTATTTCATATTTATTTTCAGTATTTATGTATTTGTTTTTCCTACTTCATTTTACTCATTTATCCAACAAGTATTTTTTGAGAAGGCACATTTTGCCAAGCAGTGGGGTAGGTGGGCATTGCTCTTGCCTTCAAAACGTTTAAAGCCAGTGGAATAGATAGATAAGAAAAGAGAGAATTACAATCAGCCTAACCAGAGTTATGATGAGGACTAAAAGGGTTGTATAAAATTTATCAAACAATGCCTAAACTACACTTAGGCAGCTGGGGAGATTCCTGGGGAAATCCTAGTGGAACTAAAATTTGAAAGTTGTATAGAAATTAGCCAGATGAATAATGCAGATGATGCAGGTGTTCCAGAAAGAAATAGCATGGGAAGAGGCTGAGAGGTGAAAGAAAGCATAACTCTTTGGGAAAAGAGAAATAAAAAGTGATTTATTAAAATTTAATAACTGGGTATGATTGAATGGAACTGTAGTGAGAAAGAGTTGCCAAACCATGAGGTATGTCGTGAAGGAGACCAAGAATAGATTACCAAGTAGTTTTTAAGCTAACCTGTTATTCTGGCTCTTTCCTGAGAGTTTTTATATTTTATATTTTATTTTTTATTTTGGCTGTTAAAAGAGTATAAGCTGAGAACAATATGATTACAATTTTTATTTTACAATAAACACTTTTAGCTTTGGAGTAGACAGATTGTAGGAGAAAAGGGATGCAAAGCCACTGTAACGATCTAAATGAGAAGCGATGGTGAGTTGACCTAGCGTAGTGAAGTTTGAAATGTTAATGATAATGATAGTAACAGTGATCATCATAAGAACTAATGCATATTGAGTATCCGAAGAATAAATGCATATTGAGTATTTCTACGTGCCAGGTACTATGATGAATATTTTTCATGTCTGTGATCTTTTATTATTCACAGCAAGCCCATAATATAGGCACCTTTATTATGCCTACTTTACAGATGAAAAAACCAAGGTCTCCTCAAGATCTTTTAAGATTGAAGGCAAGTGTATCTAAATCCATTTACTAAGTTCACATTCTTTTTCTGACAGATAATATTAGGTGCTGAGTAAAGAATATTAAACCAGACAGAAATTGATCCTTTTCCTTTCAAACTGATAGAAAGATAGACTTTAACTGAAGAAGTGGGTAAAAAACTTAAATAGATGACAAAGGCATCTAAGAATAGTTAGATAACTTGCCTAACATCACACAGAGTAGCAAAGAAAGCACATGAATCCACACCTATCTACTATATAGCTGTGGACTGAAAACAGAGTCCTGAGCAGCACAACCATACGAATTATCAGCTGACAGGAAACATACAGAGGGAAAATAGAAGGATGACAGCAGATTTCTCACTGTAAATAATGTAAATGAGAAGACAATGGAGCAACAAGCTTAAAGTACTGAAAGAAGAAAAAGTGGCTACAACCAATAAAAATATCTTCCAAAAATATTAAAAGAAGGCATATAGAAAATTATACTAGAGGGCAATATGGTTTGACATACAGCAAAGAAGAAATAAAGTTGTTTTTCCTCACAGAAAACATTATTGCCTATGCAGAAAAGCCAATGAATTATACAAGAAAAGCTACAAAGATAATTTAGTTTAGCAAGGTTCTATAATAAAGATCAATGTTTAAAAACTCATTACTAACCATATATTAGCAACAAAAACTAGGAATTTGAAATGTAAAAGCAGACTAATTCACAATATCAAAAATGTGAAATACTTGGGCATCAGTCCTACGAAAGACATATTAAGTCCTGTACACTGAAAATAACAAAACATAAATGAGAAACACTAAATGGGAAATTATACCATATCCATAGACAGGAAGAATCAATCTTGTTATAATTTCAGTTCTCCCCAAATTATTTATAGGTAACACTATTCCAATCAAAATCCCAGCAAGAGCTTTTGTAGAAGTTGTAAAGGTATTCTAAAATTTATATGGAAATGCTATAGATCTAAAATAGCCAAACCTACCTTGGATAAAAACATCAAAATCGACAGATTAATATATCTGAATTAAAAACATGTCACAGGCCGGGCGCGGTGGCTCACGCCTGTAATCCCAGCCCTTGGGGAGGCCGAGGCGGGTGGATCACGAGGTCAGGAGTTAGAGACCAGCCTGGCCAAGATGGCGAAACCCCGTCTCTACTAAAAATACAAAAATTAGCTGGGCGCGGTGGCCAGCGCCTGTAATCCCAGCTACTCAGGAGCCTGAAGGCGGAGAATCACTTGAATCCAGGAGGTGGAGGTTGCAGTGAGCTGACATCGCGCCACTGCACTCCAGCCTGGGTGACAGAGCGAGACTACGTCTAAAAAAATTTAAAAAATTTTAAAAAGACATATCATAAAGCATGAAGACAACACAATGAGGTGTTTGCGAAGATGGAAAAATACATTAAGAGAACAGAATAGAGTCCTGACATTCTCTCTTTTCTCGATAGATTTACACACACACACACACACACAAAATTCAGTGAAGAACTGTGTTCTCAACAAAAGGTGCTAGAACAATTGGATATCCCTATGCAAAAATAAACAAATACTAAATAAATAAGTAAATAAATGAACTTCTATCTACGTTTTGTACCTATACAAAAATTAACTTGAAATGGATCATAATTCTAAAAGTAAAAGCTAAAACTCAAAACGTAGAAAAAAACCACAGGAGAAAATCTTTGTGTCCTTGGGTTAGGTGATGATTTCATAGATATGACACCAAAATTACAATCCATAAAAGAAAAATATGATTAACTTCACTTACTCAAAATTTTAAAATTCTGCTCTTTGAGATACTGCTAAGAGAATTAAATGGCAAGTCAAATATTATGGAAAAAATGTTAGCAAATCCCATATCTGACAAAAGATTTGTATCTAAAATATGTAAAAAACTCTCAAAACTGAATAATTAAAAATGAATAACAAAAAAGACAAAACATTTGAAGAGATACTCTACTAAAGAGATATGCGAAGAGCAAATAAGTTCATAAAAATACTCTACGTTAGTAGTCATTAGGAAAATGCAAATTAAAAGCACAATCAGATACTGCTAAACATCTCTTAGATACTTCACATCCCCAATACCAAGTGTTGGGGACAATGTGGAGTAATTGTAGTAATTACTTTGCAATGGAACTCTCATATGCTGCTGGGTGGAATATAAAATGTTACAGCCACTTTGGAAGACCATTTGGCAGTTTCTGAAAAAGTTAAACATATGCCTACTATATGATCCAGTCATTCCATCCTTAGGTATTTATTCAAGAGAAATAAAATGTGTGTTCATGCAGGGCTTGGATAGAAATGTTCCTAGCAGCTTTATTTATAATATCCCAAGATTGAGAACAACCAAATTATCCACCAGTAGGTGAACAGATAAACAAATAATGGTATCTCTATACAATGAACTACTACTCTGTGACAAAAATGAATGAACTATTGATGTATACAAAATATAGATGAATCTCAAATAATTATGCTGAGGGAAAGAAGCTAGAGCAAAAAAACCTCGATAGTATATATTTTATAATTTCATTTCTGTAACAGTCTCCAAAATGAAAACCAATCTATAGTCACAGAAAGCAGATGAGTGTTTGCTGGATAAGGATGGAAGTGGGGAGCCAACAGAAGAAATCACAATAGGGCACAAAGAGAAGTTCTGGGCTGATGGATGGATCTGTTCAGTATCTTGATTGTAGTGATGACTTCATGATGCACACATATGTCAACATTTATGAAATTGTACATTTTCAAAATGCCTTGTTAGTGTGTGTCAATTATACCTTAAGAACACTGCTTAAAAAGTTAGAGCTATAACTAAAGAATCCCTACCTTACCCAGTTCACTCCTTGTCTCCACATATGTAATTACCACTGATCTCTATCTAAAGCTGATCTCTATCTGCTCGGCGCATTTTAAAAACTTTTTCTACATTTTAGTAGTGTACCCATACAATATATGCTACTGTTTTGTGTGTTTTCAGTGTTCATAACTGTTAATATAATGTGCACATTACATTTTATTGGCTTTAATCTCCCCAGAGTGTTGTGAAAGATATATGAGCTTCACTTGTGAAGCTGAGGAGCCTGCTGGGAAGAAGAATATGATCCCAAGAGGGAAATAAAGCAATAAAGAGAAAACTTTTTGTAAAATGAAAAAGGAGACTAAAGAAAAGAATAACAAGAAAGAAAAGATAGGATGAAGAAGTTGGAAGAGAGGAAGCTTGGTAAAGTATTTCACAATGAAACATCAAAAGAGTTCTATAATCATAAAATAGGAATTTAAGGAATTTAAGATGAGAGCATTAAAAAGATCTTTAACAGCCTGCAGGAGATGAAAGTGGGATAAAACAGAAATGTCATGTAAAATGCCGTACATTACAAACTGCTGGTTAAACCAAAATCATGTTGAAAGGTAGAGGGAGAGAAGGCACTTGCCAGGGGAGAGGACCGGGAGGTTATCCACAGCTGGGCTGTGAATGTGACAAAGGAATTACCCAGTAAACCCAGACTGGAAGGTTCAGAAGAGCTGCAAAGAGAATTTAAAGGTATTAATGAAAAGCAGATTATGAGAAGCAAGAAACATTTACTGCAAGTTTTATCAGTTAGAATCAGGTTCAGCTGTAGGCACCGGACACCTCTAAATAACAGTGGCTTAAGAAGATGGACTTTTGTTTCTCTCTCATGTGCAAGAAACCGGGCATACGCAGTGCAGGGCTGGGAGGTCAGCTCCGTAGAGTCATCAGGAGCCACCCAGGTTTGTTCTGCTCATCACTCCATCATGCGTAGGGTGAGGTTCTTCATCACAGTCCAGGAGTTTCTGCTGGAGAACCTTATGGGGATCCCAGGGTAGAGGAAGGAAAAACAGAAATAACAAAAGGTACACGCCCACTGTTTCCTACGGTCTCCTGGATGGTGCCACCCAGAACTTCTGCTTTCATTTCATTAGCCATAACGTCGTGTCATGACCATACACAGCTGCAAGGAAAGCTGGGAGATATCACCATGCACCAGCTAAAATTAAGGTTCTGCCATCAAGAGAGAAGAGGAAAACAGAGACACTGGATACACAATGAGCAATCTTTGCTACCAACTCCTTTAGGCTAAGCACTGTTCTATCTTGTACACACACACACACAAAACACGTATATTTGTTGAGACAGGGTCTTGACCAGGAGGGAGTGCAGTGGTATGATCATAGCGCACTGCAGCCTCAACCTCTTTGGCTCAAGCAATCTTCCCACCTCTGCTTCCCGAGTAGCTGGGACTACAGGCACACACCACCATGCTCAGCTAATTTTTGTATTTTTGTAGAGACAGGATTTTGCCATGTTGCTGAGACTAGTCTTGAACTCCTGAGATCAAGCAATCTGCCTGCCTTGGCCTCCCAAAGTTCTGGGATTACAGGTGTAACCCACCACACCCAGCCAACATATCTATTTTAACCTTCACATAAAAACTACAAGATAGATATTATTATTCCAATTGTAGAGGTGAATAAAATGAGGTTCCCAGAGTTCAAGTAAGTTATTGAAAGCCTCAGTCGTATTAAAATCTAGATCTGTCTGGATCCAAAGCGAAGATCCATGTGTTCTTTTCACAGCTGAAAATAGAAAATATAAGAGTCATGACCCCAGGGGAAAGTTTCTTGAGAAAAGCATAAATGTGAATTCAAAAAAGAAGCAGGAGACCCAAGCAGAATGATTAAAGACTTTATAAAAAACAGGACAGTGCATTGACAAATTTGTGAGACTATTTTTACAACAAGAAATTGAGATGCAATATGCTATGGAATATTTTTGGCTTTGCCAGTGAAAACCTGGGATTTTCACATGTATTTCTTTCTTTTTTTTTTTTTCTAGACAGAATCTCGCTATGTTGCCCAGGCTGGAGGGCAGTGGCACAATCTTGGCTCACTGCAACCTCTGCCTCCCAGGTTCAAGTGATTCTCTTGCCTCAGCTGCCAAGTAGCTGCAATTACAGGCACCCACCACCACGCCTGTCTAGTTTTTGTATTTTTAGTAGAGACGAGGTTTCACCATGTTCGTCAGCCTGGTGTCGAACCCCTGACCTCAGGTGATCCACCCATCTGACCTCCCAAAATGCTGGGATTACAGGCATGAGCCACTGCACCCGGCCATCTGTATTTCATACAGGGTAACCATCTCTTACTTAAACGTTAAATCCCCAATCTCTGAACTCCCCCACTTTTTTCCCTAAATCATTGATTGTCAAAACCTGATTTAAAGTGAAGTAAGGCCTTTTATATTTATTACTTAAATTATTTTGTTTAGCTATTCGTAAGTTTCACCACAGTAATTTTAATGAGCGTGGCTCCAGGAAGTGCCAGACAAGCCCTGGGTGCCATGTAATATATGGCCAATGCACAATGCTATCTTAAACAGTCTGAAACTTTTGTTTAAGAAACATATCTGGCCCGATGTGTTTAGATAAGATAATGTAGATTGTATAACAATCTTTCTACTATTGAAAATCAAATAAGGTAATATCTATGAAAGTGTTGGGGATGGCCTGAGAAATCTGTAAGTATAGAATATATTATTATTATTAGTCTATGGCCGACTGGCTCGTTTGACATGAGCTCAGTAAGTCAATACCTGAGGTGCATTTTCTTCCATGAAAATGATGTGTCTGTAAATATTCCTTGAATATAAATTTCTTAGGCAGTATTATTATTAGAGAAATATTATTATTTGTGCAAACATTTTAATTAACCCAGTTCAATTTGGTCGTAGAAAAATCTCCCTCACAGACAACACTGTATGTGTGGTAAATCCCTGAAGACTCCTAAGTGAAACACAAATCACTGGCTCACCAGAGCAGAGGCAAATATGAGGTCATTAAGTAGATAAAGATATAAAAATGCTGTGTCTTGTTCTAAAATTATGTATCTAAGCACCTCATGCTCAGGTGATATGCACCATAAAAACACATAAACGCCTTGCTCTTCAATCATAAGAGGAATTATCATTAGGCTCAGTAGAGAGACAATCAGCAGGAGAGGGTTTTGAAGAATTTAACACTTTGCTGCAGAGGCTGCTTGTTAATTCACAGTTTCTAGGTCCCTGCTATCTGCTCACCATAAGTCTTTCTATAAATTGTATGATTTTTCTTCAGTTTCTTGCAGTGTTTATCATTATATAGTATTTCATTGAGTTCTTATAAAGATATGCAAGGAAGAGAGAACAGGATGATATGCTAATGTGAATTGTTCTTTTAATGACACCCTTAAACATGGGATAGGAAAGACATAAAACACGACTTCCTAAGTGAGCAGCGAACTTCAAAATACTGCAAAATATATCTATGTCATCATCTTAGGAGCCAGAGGCCTATCAAGATACAAGGATTATAACCAGAAGAGGAAAATCTTATTTCCATATTGCTTTGCATCAATAGAAGAAATTTCCTTTCACAGTACATGTTGCGTCTATTTTGAGATGAGCATAAAAGCAAAGGATGGTGAAATAGCAACAAAACGCGTTATCAGGAGCCTACTCAGTGATGATAACTATAGCTAACCAGATATGCTGGCTCACTTAAAAATAAGTTAGAGAGAAAATAGAAGACCACAAGCATGTCACTGAAAGACTCTCTCTTCATTTTTTTTTTCTGACCCCCATAAGCCTCAAAAGCAAAATAAAGCTAGTGCCAAACCCAAGGATGGTGGGAGAATGAATATAAGTTTCAGGTTTTCTTCCTTCTCTGGGGTTTTCAGGGGCTAATTCAGACCAGGATAGAAGCATCCTGTAGGGTTAGTCTCTCCCTTCCATACTTAATTACCACCTACTATATCCAAGTTACTATAAGTAAGACAAAAGAGGAAGATGGTCATGGTCTTGTGGAGCTTATAATCTATTTTGTAAGGTAAAACTACACAAACAAACCAAATTCTTTAGAAGGCAGTGCATGATGAGTGATAACCAGGTCTTAGAACCTATATACATTGCAGGCATTTATAGGAGGCAGAGTGACGTGTTTAATTACTGCCTTCAGTGTCTCGGGATGTAAAAAGGAAGGCAAGAGAGAGGAGGATTGGGGAAACAAAGATGAGACATAACTGATGCTTTGGTGTCTGGAGGCCCATGATATATGCACCCTGCAATTTGTTAGCCCCTTGTCAGTGAGAGTGAGACAGCACCCCCTTTAACCCAAGGATAAATGCAGCTGCCTGTGAAGGCGTGAGCCCTTCAGCGGACAGGAGAGAAAGAAGAGACAGGAAGAAATGAGCACATTAGGGGGACAGGGCTCTCAAGGCAGTCAAGGGTGTGTGTGGGTATTTTTATTCTGGGCTCAACTCAAAGAAGCTCCAGGCCAGTTTAGCAAAAGGGAGCTTCGCAGTTATAGGTAATGGTAGAGGTGCTAAATTACTTAACTAGATTTTCTTTAGTCCTGTGAGCAACAGCATCATAAACCTGGGGAAAGACTTCTGATTCACCGAAAAAGCTGAGTGCAGATCACAGAATGTAAAACAGTAATTATGCTGGCAATTACTCATTTTAAAGTCTAAGCAAGCTGGCTTTAATAAAGCACAAACCACATATCACCAATACTCTCCTTTTTATTACAATAAAATAGCACTTTCAAGCTGGTAATTGCTTTATAGACCTAGAAAAAGAATGCTGATGAGATTATTTTCACAGGGTTCAAATATTTATGAAAATCCTAATAATTTTAAAAGTCAAAACACAAACATTACAGGAAAAAAAAAAGCATGAAATCAAACAGGCTCTGTTGCTCTTTCTGCTGTCTTTTAAACCAAGAATAAACACTGGTCTCACAGTTTTCTGGCTTCTTGAAGTAGGAGGTTCTTTTTTTGTTTTTTGTTTTGTTTTGTTTTGTTTTGAGACGAAGTCTTGCTCTGTCACATAGGCTGTAGCGCAGTGGCGTGATCTCGGCTCACTGCAACCTCCACCTCCCGGATTCAAGCAATTCTTCTGCCTCAGTCTCCTGAGTAGCTGGGACTACAGGTACCCACCACCATGCCCTGCTAATTTTTTGTATTTTCAGTAGAGATGGGGTTTAACCGTGTTAGCCAGGATGGTCTTGATCTCCTAACCTTGTGATCTGCCTGCCTCGGCCCCTCAAAGTGCTGGGATTACAGGTGTCAGCCACCGTGACCAGCTGAAATAGGAACTTCTTAGGTGCCATTTCAAAGATTGTGTAAAGAAATCTGAATGGTACATGCCTGGACTCTCTAAAGGAACAAGCATCTTTATAAAGGTACACCTTTACTAAAGCTTTTTACTACAAAGTGAAAGAGAAAGGATGCACAGAGATAGCTGATGAATAAAGTGGAAAACAGTAGTCACAATGGCCAATGCAGGCATTTACCAGATATAGGCATTCATTCATTCTTTCGTTTTTAAATTCATTCTGTCACTTAACATATTTTAATGAGGGCCTCTTCTGTGCCCAGGAGTATTTTTTGGGAGTTGTATCAATCATTATTCAATTATTCGTGACCTCTCACTTTATATAAAACAGACTAAAGTGGTATTTTATGAAGCTAGGTGTAGGTCATAAGTTCAATTTTATAACCTTTATTTTTTATAGTCAATCACCAAACAATATGGCTATTTTGGTGGACCCCTAAATTAGAAATTGGTAGTGACAGAGGTCAGCATCCAATTTATTTTTTGCCCTTTTTGTTGTTGGTTCCATCCCATAGAAAAAATATCTTGATTCGTGCTGAAAAGGAGTCACAGTTGGTAACAGTTCCTTAACAGCATGACAGCATGTCCTATCATCTCAAGATACTCTTCAATTAAAAAGAGATAGAAGGAAAGCTTTGATCTAAGGCTTGCACAAAAATGATTTAACCTGGCATTTATTTATACATTTAATAGGTCACCACCAGAAATATGTGGTGAGACACTGTTTGCTACCCTCATGGAATTTAAATCTTGTGGGGGAGATAGACATAAACAAAATTAATTACACATATGATTATTTAATAATCACTGCAATAAGTACTACAGAGTGCTTTGCAAATGTTAGGTGGGATGCTGACCCGGACTGGGGCATTTAGGACATCTCCACGATTGTGGGATCCATTGGCTGTGGAAGGCTGGGGAAGAGGGAGGTGTCAAGGATTATGGAGTGAAGTCTGAGACAGGGAGACTGGGGTAAAGCAAGTTTGTGACAATTTTATTTTGCAGGTCAGGGAAAGTCAAATGTAATGGTCCCCAATGCATGAAAATGTGGAATATCACATCTCTGAGTGTATTTTATTTTAGATATATAGACAACTGATGCATTACAAATGAAATTTCCCCACACATACGTGCAACTGCTAAAGCACCTGACGGGATCCTTGTGCGGAATTCCCTTCCATGAGGTAAGCTGTGGGGGACACACACCAGGCTTAAGTTCATGTTCACCATTTCCAGCTTGACACCAGGAGAGTTCTGTCTCATTTCTGAGATTTGATTTCTTCATTGTAAAATTAAGGAAATAAGGCCTACCTCATGGAGTTGTGAGGAATAAACAAAATTAAATAGGAATGGTACCTGGCACAGTACTTAGTAACTAATAACTATGCTATATTTCCATTTACTTATTTCTTTCTTGTTTACCCCTCTGCAAATAAAAATAAGGAAACATGCTTGCAGGGTTAGCATGAGGATTCGGTGCAGTCCTTTATGTGAAAGTACATAGTGTGTGATATATTCTCAAAAAGTATTAGGAAGACAACAAACTGGAAAAAGACAGTAAATATGGCGTTTCACATTTGCTTGGGGCTAGACACTTTTATTCTTCTCAGAACCCATTCCCTCTAAGAGTATAATTTATCAGTTCTAGAAGAGCCAATGGGCCACCCATCTGCCTACCTAAACACTCACCCACTGGAATGCATTGTAGGAGATTTACTTCATGCGAGTGGACAGCAGAATCATATGATCTGCCACACAAGTGTCCCTATTCTATAAAACTATACTTACTTTCTCTTTCTTGACTACATCCCTTTCAGATTTATGGGTTCAAAAACGGAGCAGTGTTCTCTGCTCACAAATTACTCTTGGATGTTTACTGACATCCCAGACACAAAGGCTATATGTTCTTGTGCTGCCCCGTTTCTGTGCAATTTCCCCTCTAAGCTCCACATTTCATAGGTCTCGTTAGCTGCTGGACCTGACTGTCAGTCCCTCCTGAATGAAGGAAAGTGATACTAGGAGTTCTTCCATTACAGTCTGGTGTTACTTCATTACCTTCCTAGCTCATGCTTGGTCTTACACTTGGCCTACTTACCTACACTAATGGAGGAGTCAAGAGAATTTGCTATCTTTATCATTGTTCTTGTTTTCTTTTTCACTTTATGGTTACTATATGCTATCTTTTAAAAGTCTGAAAACCACTTTGTGTGCTTTCTGGAATAAGAACAGAAATAAAATAGCTAGAGACAGGCATATATTTAGAAAGAAAGATATCTAGATTACACTGATGGATGGATAGATAGATAATAGAGAAATGATAGATGATAGATGATTAAGTGATAGGTAGATGATAGATGATTGATAGATTATAGATAGATCATAGATAATAGATCACAAATGACAGGTAAATAGATGATAGCTAAATATTGCTGTCAGCATTTTTCATTAATTATTGTATTAGAGAGTTACAATTACTTAGTGACATGACATTATTTGATGGTGAGTCTAGATCAAATATACCCTCCTGGTTATTCCCAGAAATGGAATTTAAGTTGCACTCTTGGTTGCTATTCCTTCAAGAAACAACCATTTAATGTAAAGCCAAATATTTAAAAATTATTTGTCATTTAACAATGATGGGTTATGCTTTTCAGTAGTTTACTTCTTCTAGGCTTTAGATGTCTAGTAAGTGACTTCAGTTATCTGTTTGGATTAACTTTCACTTTACAAAAATCTTTCCTAATCATTTTAGTCCCTCAATGGAATACTTGATGTTATGGGACATCGGAAAATTTTGAGAAAATAATAATGGTAGGTAATTCAAGAAATAAGGGTAATTAAAATTTCCAGGAATCATAAAAACAAATATGGGAAAAATAATAAAACTATAATTTGCTGCTTGAATGTGTTTTAAATCACTTAAAATAATAACAATACTACAAAGAGTCTTTATTAATTTTAATCTTTTAGTGTACCACAGAGAAAAGGCACAGAAGATTATGGAATAGAATATAGATATTATCAATCTGAATGATGTAAAATTATAAAAGAAAAAGTCTCAGAGATAGAAGAGAAGGAAAACAGTAAAGCATCTCCAGGAGAGCAGCAATAAATACTATCTATAATTCATGGAATTAGAAATTAAGATTTAGATATAACATGTTTCTTAAAACTGTATATGAACCAATAAAGGAACTGAAAATCTTGATATAACTATACTTATAAATTGCTGAGGGAAGGTAGAAAGTGGTGTATTTGAGCACAATTAATGACTTTCATTATGGGAAATAGATAATGTTTCAATTAGTGGAATATTTGGCTTAACTAGAGATAAAGCAGTAACTACTAGAAGAAACCTAAGGGTGGTTAATAATGGTTGCCTCTGGGAAGTGCTACAAAACATGAAAGAAAGTCTAAGGAGACCATTGTGTTTTTTAAAGTTTAAATCGGAAATATTTTAAGAATTCAAAAACATATAGATAACATAATAAGTATCCAAGTACATCCCAAATTTATCAAATTTTAGATATTTTGCCATATTCTAGTTTTTCTAATTTACAAAGTTTTTAGAACTTTTTTTAACTAAAAAAAGTAAAACATAATTAAAGAACCAAATGCACTTCTCTACTCCATTGTCTACCCACATTTCCCAGGGTTAATGTCTAGCTTGACATTGGTTCTTCATTCATTTGAATGTTTTTTTTCTTCATAGGCATAAATCCATAAAATACATAGTATTTTTTTTTTACTTTAAATAACTAGTTTGCCAATTTTTCCTTCAATATTATTTGTTGAAGATTTTTCCATCATGATACATGTAGCCCTACTTCTTCATTCAGCATTTTTGTTGTTTTTGTTATTTAATATAGTATGTGTGATTACAATATATTTATTAACCCTTCCATTAATGCACAGTTGGGCTGTTTGCACATCTTCACTATTATAAATAATCATAAATATCCTGGGGCCAGGTGTGGTCACTTACACCTATAATTCCGGTGCTTTTAGGAGGCCACAGTAGGAAGAATGCTGAAACCAGGAGTTTAAGATCAGCCTGGGCAAAATAGTAAGACCCTGTCTCTACAAAAAAAAGAAAAAAAAATTAAAATAACTGGGCACGGAGGTGTGCAGCTGTAGTCCCATCGACTCAGGAGGTTGAGGCAGGAGGATCACTTGAGCCCAGGAGTTCAGGGTTGCAGTGAGCTATGATCTCACCACTGCATTCCAGTCTAGATGACAAACCAAGACCCTTTTATAAAAAATAACATATATCTACTTATGCATCAATATACACGTGCAAGCATTGTTCTAGGCTATGCAGCTAGTAGTGAGTTGCTAGAGAGTAGGGAATGCACACCTTCAACTTTAGTATATCATGCCAAATTAATCTCTAAACTAATGATACCAATTAAAATTCCTACCAGCAACACATGAGTGTTCCTGTTGCTTCAAATCTTTCCAACTCTTGGCATCCTAAAACTTTAATTTTAGAAACTTGGGAAGGTAAAAATGACATTGCTTTGCTTCATTTTCCCTTTACTTGATCTGGAGCACCTTTCCATGTGTTTATCAGACATTTGGGCTTCCTCTCTTATGCTTCTCCTACTCTTTACCCTTGGCCCATTTTTCAATTGTGTGTGTTTTTTTTTTTGGTAATAAATATGTAGAAGTTATCTATATCACACTAATCTGTTGTGACATACATTACAAATGTTTTCTAGGCTATCTTTCTACTTTGTATATATTTTATATGGATGTTATACATTTTAATATACTCAAATTTATCAATGTTTTCTTTTAAGTTTTGGGTATTTTGTACCTTTAGAAATCTCTCCCTACCCGAAGGTAATAAAACATTCTGACATTTTCCTCTAAAATGTTTCCTCTAAAAGTGTTAAACTTTTTCATGTTCACATTTAATTGTTTAACCCATATGGGAGCTATTTTTGACATAGTATAAGGGAAGGGTCTTATTTTAACCTTATGGATAACCAATTATCTCAGCAACATTTATTGAACAGTCCATTTTTCCTCTCCTGGTTTACATGCTACTCCTGCCATACCAAATTTCCATAAATGTGAAAGAGATTGCTAGGCTCTTTGTTCTGCTCCAGTAATTATTTATTTTTTATTATCAAGTCTTCTGAAATATTGATTTTAACCATATATGTGTATTTACTAAAAAAAACTAATAAAAATGGAAAATCTCATAATTTTTCACTCTAAAGGTAAAGAATATATTTTTCTCTTTTGAGGCTTTATGAGAAAAAAATGCTTTAGTAAAATCATGTCTGGCTGCTTCTACCAAAGCCCTACTCGAAGCAAATTACTTTTACAAATAGTCACAAAACTGTTGAATGCACATGCCTTGAAAATATATTTTATTTAAAATATTGGGTAAATTACTCAGTAGCATAATCTCCTCCATTGGTATAAAATACAATTCATATATGGGAGGTATTCAGAATCTATTCTTGGAGAAGAGTTAAAAATGGGCTTTAATGCATTTTTTGGAGCCATTAAGCCTTGCCAGGTAAATAATGTGTGTTTTAAACATCTCTGAATCTATATTTACAGTCCTATGATAAATGGTAATGGTTCCAAAGAGAAATGCTAAGATCTAATGGACATTTAAAACAGCCCTTCAATATGTATTTATGCAAGGAATCCAAAGAGCCTCAAAAGCAGTTTAGTTCTGTTTGATCAATGGCAATCAATGGTTTTGAAAGATGTAGAATATTTAGAGTCCATATTTAAAACTCCTGTAACTAGCAGTCCTACAAGCTTATGGTTATAAATGCCTCTTTGTAGCTTGGGACAGATGTGGAATTTTGAAAATATCCCATTAACATCAACACCCAAAAAAGGCCAAGAAAATTTAGCACAGAAAAAGATGACATTTCACAATAGTAAAGTTGTGGTACCAAACAAGGAAAGCTGGTGCATCCTTTTTATATCCTCAAATGGATTTTCATTTTATGTTACTCAGTAGGAGTCATTTTGAAGACAATTTCTTCTGAAAATAATCTTTGAAGCTTTACTGTTTTTAAAAATTCCATTTGATTCAGTTTGCACAGGCCTTGGTTTCTATTTCTGTTCTTTTCTCCCTTTAGAACCACTTACACTTCCATTGCATTGTTTGAATGAAAGAATAAAATCACACCTACTGAGTCCTTTAAATGAACTGCGTGTGTGTGGAGGGAGCCTTAGACCAGAATTTGCATCAGATTCTTGGAAAGCCTTTCTGGACTGAAGAGTGTCAGGAAACCATAGCAGACCTTTAGAAACCATCTGATAGTCGCCTATTGACATACGAAATGGAGTCACCTTGATTGATTTGGATGGCAGGCCAACTCTTCTTGCCCAGGAGAAACTGCTATTTGGTGCTCCCAAAGCATTAAAGTGCAGTGCTGGTGGTGAGTTTATTATCTTGTTATTTGGCCACACAATATCTCTGAACCCCCACCTGAAATAATAGAGATCCTATGCTTTTGCTTCAGTGAGCCTCAGATCTCACTGTGTTCATATGAAATTCCAGTCTAATAAATTATATCACCATGAAACTCATTCCATAGCTCCAAGTCATCAACTGATATCTCTTCCTCTTTTACTGGTATTTCAAATTCTTACAAGCATTGGGAAGTATCTGTAGAGATCTGGACATCAAGAGAGATGAATTTGTGCCTCTTAACGTTGCTGTTCATGTCCTAATTCCTTCTGCCACTCACCTCCATTTGATTTAACCATTCTTCATGAACCTAGGCAGCCTTCACATAATCCCTAATCCACAGGTCACTGAATTAAGTGAAGAAACATCAAGACTGGTTCATTCAATAGATAAGAAATGAAATCAAACCACACTTGGCTTATGAATCACTGACAAATACACCGTATTAGAGAAAAGCATCTGTTATCCCAGGAAAATGGAGTTCAACACAATACATATATTTTATATTCCACTGTGGCAGAGTATCATTATAAGAAACCTTAACTTCACAAGTAGAATACTAACTGATCTACTCAACTTATTGCAACCATATTAAATGTCATTCTTTATGCAAAACATACCAGAGATTATACAATAATTCAGGTTGGTCACAATCTGGATTATAAAACCACAATGTAGAAATATAAACAAACATGGACCCATAAAGAATAATCCACAGGGAGAGTGTGACACAAAATACACTGGGAAACATGTGGAAAGTCAGAAATGAGACACACAATGATATAAATAGAAAATATGTGGGAAGGCAGCCCCTGAAAAAATCCTATGGATATGCAGGTGCTTAATTGATGCTTTGGATGGTGGTTTGATAAAGAGACATCCTTAAAAGCTAGGAGAAAAAAATATATGAATGCAAAGAGGAAACTAAGAGGTTCACAGAAGGACAGGAAGTGACAAAAGCAAAAGGGATTGAAGACAGGCAAAGATGGCGGCCATTGTATCACAATTGTCTATATGCTATTTTCACACAGATAATTACTTAGTAAATTTATATATTTCCCAATAAAAATGCATCTAGATGCTAAAATGTTATTTATTCCTTCTTATTATTTTATTACTATAGTATTACTTTATAAATAAATTATGAATATATTTAGGAAGTTATATGTTACACATCATTAGAGCACTTAGTTCAGTTCCTTTATTTTCTCCAAATAGTTCTATGACTGTTGGGTGTTCTGGCTGGCCAGGTTCTGAGAAATTGAGAAGTTGAGTTATTCAGTGTGGGCAGGTCAGAGGTTATAGGCTGAGGTGTGGCCAACCAAGGGGGAGACAAGTCAGGCTGAGGTTACTGCCTGGTACAGATACAGGGCTAAGAAAGATGCAAGAACCAAGGAAGAAACACAGGCTGCTTGCCTCATTTTGGAGGCAAGGGGCAAAAAAAGACGTAGGACAAGGGGTGCTTTTGTCCTGCGAAGACCAGTTGAGGCATGGAATCATCGAGAAGTCTGAGAGAAATGTGCTATTTTAATATCAACATGATTCATCCAGTTCCACAATCGGCCTGCTTCTCTTCATGCCGAGAGATGGCTGAAGTAGGTATTTAACAAACGTTTATTGAATAACGAAAGTAATGTGCTATTTGCCTACCATGTGTATTTACTTGCAGAGAAAATGCCTACTGTTATTTGTGTTCACCTGAGAAAGGCCAAGGCCTGATGTAGCCTAGTTTTTTCACTTTAGTCTCTGGGCCCTGAGGCAGTCAGTTCTGGATGGGCTGTGTTCAGGAAGCCTCCCTGGTGGGTGTGGGGTGCAGGGGTGACCCAGCACCAGCTGCCTGCAGGCAAAGCTCTGCTGAGTCAGGCCCCCAAATGAGTGTGGCCAGTGCAGCCTAGGTCCTGCTTTATCTTTCATTTCTAAATTTATTTCCAGATGACACTGCTTTTTCAGATGACACTGCTTACTACTTCATCCTATTTTCTTTGGCTGTCTTTTTTGGCCATTTTCGAAATCCTGAGTTACACATTTAGTAGCCTAATGATATATAGTAGGGAAATTAGAATAATAGTCACTGCAAAAGTAATACAACCAAGTGATTACTGTGCAGCAGAAATTTTTCATCTACCTTACCTACCTTTCCTCCCCAGGCGACTGAGAAACAGCACAGAGTTGTAGTTAAGGACGTGGACAGAGGATGCAGATTCAAATACAGCTCTGCCACTTAGAGCCCTTGTTTGAATTGCGCATGGGTTTCTTTACATCTTCTCCAAGCTACCAAAAGGCAATCATAAGGAAGATGGATTTTCTGTTTCAATTTACCACTTCCTGTGGATATTCAAATTAAAAAGTACATCTTAAAATGCTTGACCTTGAGCAATCTATTTGACATTTACTGATTGTTCACTCTTGTAGTCATCTTGGGCTGCTGTAACAAACTACCACAGCCTGGGTGGCTGAAGCAACGTTTATTTCTCATAGTTATAAAGGCTACAAGTCTGAGATCAGGGCACCGGCATGGTCGGGTTTTTGGTGCGAGGCCTCTTTCTGATTTATAGACAGCCACTTTCTTGCTCTACCCTCACATGGAGGAGAGAGAAATCATCTCTCTCTTGTTTCTTCTTATGAGGGTGTTTATCCCATTCATGAAGACTCCACTTTTGTGGCCTAAGTCCTCCGAAAGCCCTTACCTCCAAATACCATCACAATAGGAGTTAAACATAAGAGTTCTGGGAGGACACAAAAATTCAATCCATAGCACTTACCATTGGGTCAGCCTCCAGGATGCAAAGATGAATAAGACACATTTCCTAAACTCAAAGAAATTGTAGTCCTGTGTGTGTGTTTACATGTTGTATTCATCTGTTTTGACACTGCTATAAAGAAATGCCTGAGACTGGGTAATTTATAAACAAAAGAGGTGTAATTGACTCACAGTTCTGCAAGGCTGAGGAGGCCTCAGGAAACTTACAATCATGGCAGAAAGTGAAAGGGAAGCAGGGACCTTCTTCACAAGGAGGCAGGAGAGAGCGGAGTGAAGAGAGAAGAGCCCCTTATAAAACCATCAGATCTTGTGAGAACTCACTCACTATCACAAGACAGCATAGGAGCAACTGCCCCCATGAGCCAGTCACCTCCTACCAGGTTTCTCCCTCAACACATGGGGATTGTGGGGATTATAATTTGGGATGAGATTTGGTTGGGAACACAGCCAAACCATATCACATGTTGAGTGTGAGAAATAAAGTAAAACAGAGATAGAGGAAAAGAAGAAACAATGTTTTGGAGTAGGGTAGGGACAGGGGCATCCAGCCTTTATTTTTTCTCCTATCCTTTCTTCCATCCATTAACAACTGAACAGCATCTATGTTGTAACATCGCCTTTCCATTCCTTTGTCCCTTACTGATAGGCCTTCTCCATAATTTGCCATACCAGAGAACTAACTGCTCCCCAGATGAGTTGAAAAGAACAGCTGAACTCTCCCATCTCAGGTGGTGTGGCCTGGCCAGGATCCTTGGGAGATTCTTCCTCTGTGGATTCACATTTCCCTGAAGTGAATGAGGTTTCAGGCTGTGCATGAAAGCTGCTTAGTTATGTATATACCTGGCCGATGTGAATGGAGAGGACAGAGGCTCTATGAGGAGGGAAAGAGAGAGGACAGTAGCACAGGTGACAAGAAAATAAGTGTAGGATGTGCTAAACAAATTGAATATTATTGATTCTATGCATCAATATTTTTCTGACCTCCCTTTGTAAGATGATTGGCCTGACAGAGGCCAGAGAAAGAGATTAGGGTATTCTCACGTTGGACATGCTTTGGAAAAAAAGAATGTTACTATTAAGAATTCCATCTTATATGCTCTAGATAGAAGGTCCAGATTTTCATATGATCTCATGTTTTTCAGAAACCTTAATCCAAAGTCATTAACTGTACTCATATAATTATGGAAAAGGGTAAAGTGGCTTCTAAGTGCATTGTTTATTCATTTTCCACAAACACACTATGAAGTTGTGAACATGTAAACCAGAGTTCCATAATGATTTCTGGCAGCTGTTTTCTTGAACTCATGACACCAGCACTTAGTGCTTTTCTGCAGAATGGCTGAAAGGTTCACAAATCCAATATCCTTAGAAGTTATTTTATTAGATTTCCTAACTTTAAAGCCTATCTGGAAAGCCCTTATTCCTTTGCAACTATTACTGACTGATGCTGATTATGCCATCAGCAAACCTCACTAACTCCAGTTCTTCACTTAGATCATTAATGGTCAATAGAGGGCCTGAAATGGTTCACTATTAACTTCTCATTCAGAAGACTGGCATTGAACACTTTTCCTTTGTTTTACACTGCATGCTAAGCTTGGCTGTCTATGGAAAAAGAAAGAGGAGAGTGAAATAAACTAATCCCTGATTCATCTTCCATTCTTTCTACATGTACATGAAAACTAGGATTGTCAGGGCATCTTTATATGAGCTGAGCACACAGACTGCAAAGGAGAAAATGTCAAAGGTGCCTGACTCCCAGTGCACATATACAGAAGCCAGAAGGAAGCACACTCAATATACACACTGCCACAATGTTTGCCTCAGTGGTTCTCCCATGTAGGTTCTTGGAGTCAGGCCTGGCTAAATGCATCACAATGAAATGGGTAGGCTTTAAAATTCAGATTTATGGACCTCTAGAGATACTAATACAGAGATACTGATACACTTCTAGAGATACTGATACAGATTACTGATTGCTCACTGTTGTAGTCAGCTTGGGCTGCTGTAACATACTACCACTGCCTGGGTGGCTGAAGCAACAACATTTATTTCTCATAGCTATGAAGGCTACAAGTCTGAGATCAGGGTGCCAGCATGGTCGGGTTCTTGGTGAGAGGCCTCTTTCCAATTTATAGACAGCCACTTTCTCACCATATTCTCACATGGAGGAGAGAGAAATCATCTTTCTCTTGTTTCCTCTTATAAAGGCGTTTGTCCCACTAATTGACTCCACTTTTGTGGCCTAAGTCCTCTGAAAGGCCTCACCTCCAAATACCATCACAGTAGGGGTTAGAGTTTAAACATACACGTTCGGGGAGGACACAACAATTCAATTCATAGCCAATTTAGCCAATCCAAGCCCCCAGAATGCAAAGATGAATAAGACACATTTCCTAAACTCAGAGAAATTGTAGTTGTGTGTGTTTGCACATGTGTGTATTAGTCTGATTTCACACTGGAAAGAAACATATATATATTTCCTTTTTTGAAAGCTACTCAGATTATTCTAATGCAAAGCCAGCTTTGAGTACTGCTGTTAAGGCAAGATCTCAACCTCTCCCCAAGCTCAAAAATGGCAAGGGTTGGAATGAGAAAGAATCTTATCCATTGTTACAATCAGAATGAGACTCAGTCATGTCAGCCTCCTGAGCAGGTTAATAACTTGTCACTTCTCTAATGTAGCTGTCTTTAAATATTGTTTTTTAAAAAATATGTCTACGTGGAAGAGGCAGAATGTTGCAGAAGGGAAAGCGGGGGACGATGGATTGTTGGGGTCAATGGTCAGTCTTACTTTTCTTGTCCTGAGAAACTCCGCTCTCTCAAACTCATAGGTACCCTCTCAGCAAAACAAAAGCTCTGCAACTAAAAGGACCCACTGTCATGAGAATATATTTACTTGACCATTGATTGTTGTAAAAGCCCACCTCTTGGGAACCTCAATATCATACCTAGTAACTCATCACTTATTCATCTTAAACCAAATGCTACTTTCCCTGATTATATATATATGTGTGTATATATATGCACTATATTATATATAATATATAGTATATAGCATATATATTATAGTGTATATATAGTATATATAGTATATATTATATATTATAGTGTATATTTTATATATATATTATATAATTTTTCTTGCTGTTATATTTCCATTGATGTTTTAGTTTCTAGAGATTTTGTTTGTTTTGAGACTCAGGCTACTAACAACGCTGCCTCCTTCTTGGTCCATCTCTGGATGTAACACAGAATCCCAAACACAGCGTCCAGGAGCTGATGTTCATTTCTTAGGCGGATGTGGTCCTAGGGGAAGAGGAACGTGCACATTTCCTTTCTGCTCTTTGGGGACAGATGTATTTTTAAAAATAAGAGAAACAGTTGTAAGTGGTTTCCTTTCTTATGAAGAGTAAAAAGACAACTTAAGATTATGTTTTGTGGCTAGTATGGTGAGGAAAGAAACCTATGGATTATTCCAAAAGGAAGGATGCTCAGATGAGCCTAGACTTGAAAAATCCTCTACTAAAAGTGGAGAACAGTTAGATATCTACAAGGAAAAGAAGGTGAGAGCCAGTGAGAGTTGCTTGTCCCTGTTACTTTCCCTTGGGTAAAATCAGCAAAAATTTAGTGGTGGAACACACAGCTGGAGATTCAATGAGACTAGAGTCATCTATGCCTGTGTGCAGAGGCCAGTGGGGTGGGTGGATGGAGCCTGAGCATGCTGCCATGGAGACACCAGCTCCTGCTCTGGTGAGCCTGATGGAAGAGGATGCTTTTTGCTTGCCTGTGAGGTTCCTCCCAGGCCATGGGCAAGGACTTGCTTTGGGAAGGAATGCACAAAGCAGCCCCTTGAGGAGGAGAAGCAGGGACAGGATGGTGAAGCTTGAGCTGGAAGTAACCCACCTTCGAGTTTCCCATATGTGCCCATAGAAGGACCATCAACATCTGAGTGCAAGGAAGGAACAGGGACACTGAGAGGCTGGGATGGTCCCCTGCGGCTCAGTATCTTTTTGCAACACCCATATGTAATTTCTGATTTCCAATGCTCCCAGGAACAGAAATATACCAAAATGCACAGTATCCCATGAATAACATCACCTGCAGAATTTGAGTAAAAATCACTTTGACAGAAGAGTTAACCTGACTCTTGTCATTTTACCCTTCTCAAAGTTATCCTTATTTTTGTCCATATGCAGTTTTAAAAGTCCCAAGAGATTGGAGAGGAAGGAGAAATGAATAGGCAGAACAAAGAGAATTTTTAAGGTAGTGAAAGTATTATGAATGATACAATAATGGTGATGTCAATCATTATATATTTGTCCAAACCCATAGAATGTCCAACATCAAGAGGGAGCCTGAATGTAAATGATGAACTTTGCATGATAATGACATACCAAAGTAGGCTCATCAGTTGTAGCAAATGTACCACTGTGATGCGAGATGTCAACAGTGAGGGAGGCTATACATATACAGGAGGGCAGGAGTATATGGGACCTGTCTGCACTTTCTGTTCAGTTTTCCTGTGAACCTAAAACTGCTCTAAAGAATAAAGTTTATTTTTAAAAATATCCTAATAAAGTCTCTTAACAAAATGATATTACCTAGTTTCTGAAAAGAGGCCAGATAGCACCCCTATGGAATCCTAGGCAACTTGGACCCTTAACAGCTCCCTCCCCATCCCTGACAGAAACCTCAGGTTACCTAGGAATTATAATTGTGTGCTCAGACATTTAGGAATTTGGGGGAATTTCTTTCTCTTGGAGTCCTCTGACTCAGTCTCCCTGTGACCCGGGAGAATGTTTCAGTTTTTATAGTTTTCATCCCATTCCCTCATACCTGGCTTCCTCTCTGCTAAGCCCCATGAGATCAGCTCTTCAGAGGACCTGCATCTGGCTTCTTCCTCAGGCCTCTCTGCAGCCCATGCCTCAGGGGTACCAAACTCAAGAGCAACACCTTAATTCTAATACAGAATTTTAGACATACTGCTTCTATATACATTCAACCATCTTGATTTGTGATCTTTGTTCCTCATCAAATCATAATTTATTAATCTATAATTACCTTCCTACTTGAGGCATCCACATTAATTTGACTGATCTTATTACTGATATTTTTTCTTGATAAGGGTGTTTAGGGCAGAATAGCTCACAAATGAGTCCTGTATGCTATCCAGACCAGTTCCACATTGTATGTGGAAAACCAAAAACTTCCAGGTTGGGACTTATTCTAGAAACAGCAGACAGACACTATAGGAATATCATGTGCAGAATTCCATCTGATCTTCTTAAAGTTAGCCAGAGACACAGTCCACTCTGTGCTGATATTATGACCCATTGATTTCTATTTTCTTTGGGGCAAATTATGGAACTAACTGAGATGCTTGGAGTTAATTAGGAAGTACTTACTTGGGACTATGTATTAGTTCATTTTCACGCTTCTATAAAGAACTGCCTGAGGACGGGCAATTTATAAGGAAAGAGGTTTGACTCACAGTTCTACATGGCTGGGGAGGCCTCAGGGAACTTACAATCATGGTGGGAGGCAATGGGGAAGCAAGGCATGTCTTACATGGCAGCTTGTGGGGGTAGAGAGAGGGAAAGTCATACACTTTTAAACCATCAGAACTTGTGAGAACTCACTCACTAGCATGAGAACAGCATGGAGAAAACTGCCCCCATGATCCAATTACCTCCTACCAGGTCCCTCCCTTGATAAACGGGGATTGCAATTTGAGATGAAATTTGAATGGGGACACAGAGCCAAACCATATCAGACTATTTTGAGGGTAAGGACTATATCATGATAAATATCAACATGCTTAAGCCAAGCTCCTTTAAAACAGAAAATATCTAGCATCCTTTGTAAAATGCCCCAGCAGTGAAATAAATAATCCCAACAAATCCAGCAAATAGAACATAATGGAGCAATTGTCAGTAAGTCATGGTAATACTGATGCTGGTGAATTTATTGCATTTTCTTTGTTATCCCCACTTTAGACATATGAAAGTATTTGCAGCAATTTTATGCTGCACAAAAACCCAATGCCCAATCAGGCTAAGTGCGTCTGATGAGAGCACATTATTTTCATTCTCCTTTTTTAATTAGGATGCACCAGTAAATTATAGGTTGCTTCCTCTTCTCACAACCTTAACAAATGCAGATGAGCAGAGCTGCTTCTCAGGTTAACACTAAAAATTCTCAGTGCCATTTGTTAAATACAGTTCTTAAACAAGCTGTGTAAAAGCATCAATGATGAGCAATACTGATGTCAATAGATCGTTTAGAGAAGTTAGTCTTTAGTGGAAGCTACCTCATAGATACACCAGGTTTGCTACTTGGGAGCAAATGCTCTTACTGATAACAGTGTTCTTCTGCCTAGTAGTAGGGTTTGATTTTGAAGTTAATGTAAGGAATTCCTGGAGTAAATGTGTCTAATATACATGAATAGTTTAGACCTGCAAGAAGCCTGGCCTTGGAGATTCTATAATTCCATCACTGTATCAGGCAAAGAAAGAAGTCTTAGGGTAGTTGAATGGGCTAGCCCAAAGTTACAGAGCATAAAATAACAACAGTAACAACACTGTATGCTTTTTAACTTCTATAGTTTATAAACACTTCCAAGTGCATCATTCCTGCTTTGGAAATTGAAGCTTAATTTATTTTCCCAGGTCACCTACCCTCTTCATCCCTCACCCCTTTTGCTCGTGTCCAGCTAATATGCCTTGTGAACTTAAATACTAACAGTATTTCATGTGAGATATTTAAGAGCTCCTTAAAGAGGTTTAAATCCAGTGGGCTTAGTTTTGTTTTTCTTGGATGCTTTCTGAAATTAAAAGAGTGTACCTTCCAAAGTTTCATTTTTTCTGTACATGCAAGCAATTCACTTTGTAGGTTTGCAATAGAGAAGCAGTCAGCAGGCTTTATACAGCTGTGCTGATACCCAAGGTAGTGCCAACAAGAAAAAAGTGGGTGATCTTCATTGTACCCTGGTAGGTTCAAGATTAGACCTTGAAAGCATGGCAGGAATATGTGTTATCAGCTAATGTTATTGATTTGGCTCACTTACACACTGACAGTATTTTCTTTTAAAAAATGACAATGGTACTACATACAGATTGTCCCCAAAGGGCCAGCCAGTCTGGACACTGAACTGCCAGAATGGTTTGTGTGAAAGGCCCCAGAGACTACAAATAAAGGCAGGGAAATCCCTAAAGATAAAGCAGATTCCTTTTGGATTGTCCTACTGGGAGGGCTGCAGACAGCTTTTGATATAAGAGGAGTGGACTACATCCTCTTTAATCCTCTCCTTCTACATCTGTGATTTTTTCCCACAACTAAAATGAAACCAAAACCCAATGTTGCCTCTAATTGACTTCATCGAGATATGTAACTCCATCGATATGGTCCATCTCATCATCTCCCTTGTCACATCATCTCTCAGCCCATCTGCCTGTGGATTCCAGTGCTCACCTGTACGCAGCTTCTGTCCTTACATCTGTTGTATGTGCTATATCATGTTTCCCTCAGCTTCCTTTGTTCACAGGCCATTTCTTTGTGAGTTTTGGTCTCACTCTGTCCTCTAGGCTGCGGTGCAGTGGCGTGATGTCAGCTCACTGCAGCCTCCACTTCCTAGGTTTGAGTGATCCTCCCACCTCAGCCTCCTGAGTAGCTGGGTCCACAGATTCACGCCTCCATGCTTGGCTAATTTTTGTATTTTTTTGTAGAGATGGGTCTCATCATGTTGCCCAGGCTGGTCTCAAACTCCTGGGCTCAAGAAATCTGCTTGCCTCAGTCTCCCAAAATGCTGGGACTACAGGCGTGAGCCTCCATGCCTGGCCATGCCTATAGGTCAGTTATTCTTTCTCATCTCCCTCATTAAATTAGAAACAATTTTGTCATAGGAACTCCTTTTTAAGACCACTAAGTGCCCAGTATAGAGCAAAGTGCTCTAAGTATTACATTTTGACTGACTTTCCTTCCCAGCTTTGTGAATTCCACAGTATTGAATTTTATTTCTACACTCGAGAGAAAAAAAATGAAGGCAAGTTTCGTGTGTATATTTAACCACTCCCAATAGTTATTTAAAACCCAGCCTCTTCTAATTTTATTCTTAAATACCATAATTAGGATTTGTCTATACATAATATAGAATCTCAGTGAGCTACCACATTATTCCATTAGTCATTCTCTGCATCATCAGACCAGTAATTAACATTTCACCTGTCTCAAATTGCATGTAGTGTCTTAGACGAAATGAAAACAAAGTGAAAGGCGGTTTTAATCATACACTGCACCAGTCGTCATGATAGAAATGTTGTGACTTTGGTAAGTATAGTACTTCTTTTGTTAGATGGTAATTTTGATTGATAGATCAATCCAACTATTTAAAACCACTGATGATTATCCAACGTGTTTTCTTCTCCTAAAATCAGCTAAAATAATTGTTCTCCTTACTATGCTGATCGAAACAAGTCTGTGAATAAACTCTTCACCCTTAAATTGTGACCTTTATTCTATGAGGTAAGTCCTCACCAGCTGGGATGTTGCTTCCGGTGAAGTAAATGAGACCCGGATGTCCCAATGCCCTTGCCTGACATGAGTAAGGAGTTTATACTCATTAAGTCATTATCCAGCCTAAGGATTAAGTCCAAAGAGATAAGAGTGAATCATTCACTCTAGGGGAAGTGTGCCATCTATTTTAGGCCAGAAGGAAACAATTTTGCAAATGACCTTTTCCAGTGTGATAAGCAGTCTCTTTGGAGCCAGAAGGAATTAAATTCTATTTCTCCTTACAGTGGATAATTTTTCCTCCTTTCCTACACAGACCCAGACACAGTGTGACAAGCAAAGAACTCAACTTATCTTAGTATGAAGACTCACAGATATATTAGTTTAGGTTTCTTATAGGAGATAAAACTCATCCATAAAAATTTCAACAACAAACATGATGGTTGTTCAAATAAAAAGAATTTAAGAGGAATAATGTACAGTTTTTGACGTAACTACAAACAAGCAAACAGGAAAGAAATGCTCAGGTCCTGAGCAAGGGAGATGATAGGGTTTGGCTGTGTTCCCACTCAAATCTCATCTTGAATTGTCGCTCCCATAATTCCTATGTGGTGTGGGAGGGAGCTGGTGGGAGACAACTGAATCATGGGGGCGGTTTCCCCCATGCTGTTCTCGTGGTGGTGAATACATCTCATGGGATCTGCTGGTTTTACAAGGGGTTTCCCTTTTCACTTGGTTCTCATTCTCTCTTGCCTACTGCCATGTAAGATGTGCCTTTTGTCTTCCGCCATGATTGTGAGGCCTCCCCAGCGACATGGAACGGTGAGTCCATTAAATCTCTTTTTCTTTGTAAACTGCCCAGTCTCAGGTTTGTCTTTATCAGCAGTGTGAAAACAGACTAATACAGGAGAGATGTCTAAGGGATACACTGATGAAAAATAGTTTACGGATCCAGACTGTCAATAAATTCATTAGGATTCAGGAAAGCTATTGTCACCAAGAAGGCTAATACAGTCTTAGTTCATCACTCAGTAGAAATGAAGTATTTTAAAGGTGTTGTGTAATAAAGTGCACTATTTAGCACTGATTTGGCAATATGTGGTATTTTGTGTTTGCTTCTGCATATCATACTTTTAAAAGTATAAAAACATACTACATCCTTCTCTGGAAAATAGTAGAGAATAATATGAAAACACTTCAAAGACAAATGAAATAAGTGGTCACTTTGCCACCCAAAGATAACCATTTACCAATAGAAAACAATTTTCCCTTACACTTGTAGTTTAAAGGCATTGCACCATTGTCTTCAAAAAGGCACTGTATCATTGTACCACATCTTGAAGGCCTAATTGAGCTGGATGGGCCATTAAGATATACAGAGTTTAACCTATAACTTAACTTTGACAAAGTAATGAAATAATTTTACTAATATTTTATCAAAAAAGTCATAGAGGTTATGGGATTGGCTTGAAACCAGTTTTTGATATATTGTTGCTGATTATTACCTCCTTCAAGATGAGCTGCACTTTTGTTAACATTTTCTATCTGGACATTTTTAGGATTTTTAAAAATTTCTGGTGGTCTGAAATTTTGCAATATCTAGCTGTAGGTGTTTTCTTATTCCTTATAGGTGTTTATAGGTGCTTTCTTATTCAGCACTTCACAGAAATTTTTAATTGGAAAGATCTTGTCCTCTTTGGTTCTAAAAAGTTTATTGCATTATCTCGTTTCTATTCTCTCCTTCTATATTTTCTCTTTTCTTTTGGTGAAACTTTTAACTGCCATATGTTAGGGTACATGGATTGGTCTCAATGTCTAACATTTTATCTATTTTCCAATTGTTAGATTTTTACTATTTTTGGAATATATTTTCCTCTTTGTCTAAGCAATCTGCTCATTTAAAAAGATTCACACACACATTTATAATTTTATATGTGAACATACAAATATACATAATATATACCTATATACACACATATACACACATATATACATTTTATATATATATACACACACACACACACATATATATATATATATATATATATATAAAATTCCCATGGGTACCTTTTTGTCTGTCTTGTTCATGGCATCTTTTTTTGTTTTATGAATGTATTATCTTCTCAAATCTCCCTGAATATAATAGTTACAGTTATTATAAGTGATCTCTGTTTCCTGAATTTTCTGGGATATTTATTCCACTGCACTCTTTTTTTTAGTGCTGCATTCTTCCTCAAATGTCTGAAAATTCTGATTGCCCACTGATATTTAAGAATGAGAAAACAGGCTGCCTGAGAGGCACGTCTGCATGTGTGGACTACATTCATTCATTATTTTTTGGTTTGGTGAGAGCAGGTCTTGAGTTCCTGTCAGGCTTGGGACCCCTTCTAAATGCCAAATGAGGCAGGCTTTACTCTTGCCTGTCAAAACTCACGTTAGCTGTCCTAATTCTTTCCAGGTGTTAGTTCTGCTCTCTTAGAGAAAAATTTGCCATTTTTTGCTCAGGTATAAAGGTCGTTTGTGTGCTGTTGTGCAAGAACAAGAGAAAGAAATACGTGAGGAGACCAACAGACCTCCCGTAAACACACTTTTCAGTCTGACTTCCCAGTCCCTCCTGAACACTGTTCCTGGGGTTCAGCCAAACCGGTCAGCCCCTTCCTCTGCTGTTGCTGGTCAGTGTACTTCATATGTTGGGAATTCTTTCTCTCCAGTTCATCAGTGCACATACTTCCATTCATTTTACATTTTGTAGTGTGATGGTCAGTCTTAAGTGTCAACTTGGCCACGCCATAGGTCCCAGTTATTCAGTCAACACTAATTTAGCAGTTACTGTGAAGGTATTTTGTAGATAAGATTAAAGCTCGTAATTAGTGACTTTAAATAAGGGAGACTATCCTTGATAATCTGGGTGTGTCTCACTCAGCTGCAAGACCATAGGGCAGAGCCAAGACACACTTGAGAAAGAAGATATCTACCTGGGGACTGCAAATGCAGCCCATGTCAGAAAGTTCCAGCCGGCCCTTCTGACAGCCTGGCCTATGGATTTCATATCTGTCTAGCCAGCCCCACAGTCAAGTAAGCAAATTCCTTAAAATACATTTCTTAATACACATCTCCTACAATTTCTCTGGTAGGACCTTCACTGATACATCGAGAAATTTATTGAACCCTCTCATCCACTGAGAGACTCTTCTCCCTATGTAGCGTTCCTTACTGCTTATGGATTTATACTACTAAATTTTAATAAGTTATTATAAAGGAAGAAGATATGAACATATATTCTTAGTTTAACACTTGGAGCCAGAAGGCCTGATTCTTTAACCCCTCATTTTTGGATATTTTCCCCCAAATTTTCATTACTACTGTTAATATGGTTAATGTTGCATTGAACATCACTGTATACGAACCTTATACTTCTCAATATTTTTTATGTTAAATTTTTATAAGAGAAATTGCTATATCAAAGGGTACATACTGGCTGGGCATGGTGGTTCACACCTGTAATCCTAGCACATTGGGAGGCTGAGGTGGGAGGATCACTTGAGGCCAGGAGATCAAGACCAGCCTGGGGATCAAGACCAGCCTGGGGATCATAGTGAGACTCCATCTCTAAAAGAAAAAAAAAAAAATACAGCTGAGGGTGGTGGTATGTGCCTGGATTCCCAGCTATTCAGGAGCCTGAGGTGGGAGGATTGCTTGATCCCAGGAATTCGAGGCTGCAGTGAGCTATGATCATGATTGTGCCACTGCACTCCAGTCTGGGAGAAAGAACGAGACAAAAACAATAAAAAGGGCAAGTACTTTCTAAAATCTTTTGTTATATATTGCCAAATTGTTCTCCAGGAATTGTATGCCTATTTCTCACGGCCATCTGTAAGATGTGAGAATAGCTATCAGACATTCAGAAGGGCAAAGGGAACTGCAACACCTTCAAAGGAGACTGTCCATCACAAAGGACAGAATTAGAAGATGTCTTATGTTCAGTGGGATGATTGATTTAGAGAAGACTCAGGGGTTACATGAAAGCCACCTTCAATATTTTGCCTCAAAGAAGTAAACTAGGACCAATGAGCAGAATCTAAAGAGATAGTTGGCTTTTTTTTTTTTTTTTCTGACCAACATAAGGAAGGACATTAAATAAAAAATATTTTTTTTAAAAAAACTACAAAAGTATCCCTACATGAAATGGGCTTTCTCATCACTAGGCATGTTCAAACACTTAGCTGATATGCTAGCAAGCATCAAACAGCTGAGACTTTTGACCAAAAGTTTTTCAAAGACAGTTTTGACCCTGAGTTTCTAGGTGTCTGCGTTGTTGTAAAAATCAGTGTGGGTGTGCACACGCATACATCCTTGTTTTGATACATCAAGTTTGTGTTGTTTTTTCCCTCATAAAACTTAAAACTATGATTTCAAAAGAAGACATACACATGGCCAAAAAGCATATTAAAAAAAGCTCAACATCACTGATGAGATACCATTTCACGCCAATCAGAATGGCTATTATTAAAAAGTCAAAAAATAACAGGTGTTGGTGAATTTGTGGAAAAATAGGAACACTCACACACTGTTGGTGGGGTGTAAATTAGTTCAACCATTGTGGAAAACAGTGTGGCAGTTCTTCAAAGACCTAAAAACAGAACTACTATTTGAACCAGCAATCCCATTACTGGGTATATACCCAAAGGAATATAAATCATTCTATCTATATAAATACATAAATCAACCTATCATAAAGACATATGCATGCATATATTCATTTCAGCACTCTTTACAATAGCAAAGACATGGAATCAACATAAATGCCCGTCAATGGTAGACTGGGTAAAGAAAACGTGGTACATATAAAAAAGAATGAGATCTTGTCCTTTGCAGGAACACGGATGCAGCTGGAGGCCATTATCCTTAGCTAACTAATGCAGGAACAGAAAACCAAATACTACATGTTCTCACTTATAAGTGGGAGCTAACTAATGGGAACACAAGGACAGGGGAACAACACACACTGGGGCCTTTCCGAGGATGGAGGGTGGGAGAAGGAAAAGGATCAGGAAAATAAGTAATAGGTACTAGGCTTAATACTTGGATGACTAAATAATCTGTGCAGAAAACCCCCATGACACAAGTTTACCTATATAATGAATCTGCACATGTACCCCTGAATTTAAAACAAAAGTTAAAAAAGAGAAATAAAACTATAGACAGGAAAAAAGGATATAACTTCCTGTAAATATAAGAAGGAAATGACTGCTCAAGCTCAGCTGCCTGTGGAGTTTTAGGTCTGTAAGTTATAAACAATTGCTAAGAACAGCAGCAAATATGAATTAAGGGTTAAATCTGGACCCATGTAACTTTAGTTTAAAGAAAAGTCTCTGTTTCTGTCTCTCTACTTCCCAAATAAAAGATATTCAGAGATTGAGAATGTTACTATTAACGTGTTCCATTCTGGCTTGAACTTTTGTAAAGGATGGTATCACACTGACTCTGCCTAATTCCTCCTAGGTTCTGCTTACAGTCAATCATCATTTTACCATGAGAATAAATAGCTGAAACAATTTGGATTACACAATAACTATAATGCGGTCCTAAAGAATCTGGCCGGCTGGGCATGGTGGCTCATGCCTGTAATTCCAGCACTTTGGGAGGCTGAGACAGGTGGATCACTTGAGATCAGGAGTTCAAGACCAGCCTGACCAACATGGTGAAACCCCATCTCTACTAAAAATACAAAAATAGCCGGGCGTGGTGGTGCATGCCTATAATCCCAGCTATTTGGGAGGCTGAGGCAAGAGAATCTCTTGAACCCGGGAGGTGGAGGTTGCAGTGAGCCAAGGTTGCACCATTGCACTCCAGTCTGGGCAACAAAAGTGAGGAAACACCACCAAAAAACAAACAAAAAAACAAACAAACAAACAAACAAACAAAAAAAACGAAAAGAATCTGGCCAAATCAAAAAATAATCACATAGCAAAGTTACTTCTATCAGACACTAGAGAAGGTTGTTCCATATTCAGTGATGAGCTTGGGATCTGTTTCTATGTTTTCATTAAAAACAGGTGAAACAGGACAATCAGCTTTTTTACCCATCACCTGTAGAGAAGGTAGCCTTATCTACCGAAAAGTGAGTGACTAGAAGAAGGGTGAGTATTATTTTAGAGGACTAAAATGAAAGTATGAATTGGGATTGTAGAGGGACATCAACCCTTGGAGGCTATTGTGCCTGAATGTGAAACTTAAGTTCTCAAATGGGAACCATCAGTTAGCAACAAATGTCCTTTTAAAGCAAAATTTACAATATGAGCTTGGTAAAATACAGATTGCACAATGTCCCTCGAATAGTGCATTAGAAAAAGCACCAATCTAACAACAACAGATTTTCTCCTACATAGTAAGTTTTGATAGTAGCAACTGGATTTGCATAATGCTGAATGCAAGACAAAAATAAATCACAAAAGAATTAATAGATCAAAATTAATAAGGGAATGCAAAATATACACTTTTGTTTACAAATGTGAACAATAAAAGCTATTCCAGAAAAAAGAAATGAAAACTGAACGTCTGCTATCCTATGAAACATTATTAATATTCACATAAAAATAGATGCTGCTGAATTGTTCAGTATGGAATTTTAATGTAGTTTAATTATTTTCATCTTCAGGCTTTGCACAAGTGCCCTGAAAGGAATCTGTGATTAAAGTTCCCAACAGATTTGGGAATATAATAGTGGCAAGTGTCCTTGAATAAACAGTTGGTTCTCAGTGGGTTCCATCCACATTCGTGGATTCAACCAACCATTGATACAAAATATCTGGAAAAAAAGTTTCTGTAGTGAACATGTACAGACTTTTTTTCTTGTTTTCATTCCTTAAATAATATAACAACTATTTACATAGTGTTACACTGTATTAGGTAATATAAGGAATCTAGAGATGATTTAAAGTATATGGGAGGATGTGTATTAGGGACTTGAATATTAATGGCTTTTGGTATCCGAGGAAGATCCTGAAACCGATCCCCCATTGATACTGATGGACAACTGTACTATGTCATGGCCTCCAAGGCTACATAATTTTGCAGAAATGAAGAAATTATTCCTTTCCTAGAAATATTTGTTTGAATGACTCTAAAAATTTCAATCTTGCCTAAGTATCAAATGATCAATCTTCAACATTCTAAGACTAGTCATTCTCTGAGTCATAATAAACATGATTTAGTTATGAAAGTTGGAGTATAAGTACTATATACTGTATTTAGGCTTGTGCTCAGATTTGAATGCTGTTTCTCTCACTTGTAAGTTGTATGACCTTGAACGTGCATTGTTTAATTTCTATCACTGTTTTCTTCTACTGTAGAGTAGGAATATTAACACCTACCTGATGGTAATCAACTGGTGTTAGAGTTAAATGAAATTAAAGAGTGCCTTGATTAAGAGTTAGCTAAGAGCAAGCACTCATGTAAGAGTTAATTTCTCTAGATTACACATCCAAATTTGCTATTTATCTTTGACATCTTTTCTCTGCTCAGTGACTGTTCAGGTTGTTCCAAAGACATAGGACAAAGAAAAAAAAAAGAAAGAAAAGCAATGAGGGAAAGGAAGAGAAGGGAAGAAAAGTAAGGGGAAAAGAAAAAGAGGAAGAGAAAAGAAAGAAAAATAAAATAAAATAAAATAAAATACAATACAATAAAGAAAAAGAACTGACCAGAGTTTTCTGAGCTGGCTAGCAAACTCTCAAAATGTGCTGGGCCAATATTGTCCTCTTACAAAGTCAAAAACCTAAATTATAATCTTTGTTTAAATTCCAACTGATTGTCCCATCTTTCAGTTCTTTATATATGACTACCAGTGCTAAGAAAAAAGACAATAGGGTTCCTGCAAGTGCTCAACACTTTAAAGACTATGGAGTTCAAATGAGTGAGGCTAGGGACATATGGGAGCTGACTGCCATCTTATATTTAACATCCCAGTTTAAATCCCTTATCTTCAGTAGCCTGTCACCAGAGCAATCATTTACACATGGCCCTGTGACAACTTATCAATCATGAAGCAGCTGCAAATTAAATATTTTGGCTGAACACATCCCCTCCTTATGTCAGGACACATTAATTTGAAATAAACATTTTGCTGAGATGTGAAATGAAGCAGATCCATTAAAGGTTACTAGTCATGTGCTTTGATTTATTACTTTCTGATATAATATATGCCGTTATGTAGACACAGTATTAGTTGACCAGTGTGATGGACTCTCTATGGGATGGAAAGGGAATTGGAAAGTACTGGGGGCCTGCCGTGTGCCAAGGACTGTGCTAGACACTTGACATTTTATGTTTCTCTATAAATAATTTATTAGGTAGGCATTCATTCTCAACTTAGAGATGGAAAAATTTAAAAACAATCATAGCTGAACAGTGACAATGAGAAGAATAAAAGTCATATTCAGATTATTTCCTTATATCTACTACATGTGTTCATTTCACAAGTGATAGGACCTTCTTATGTGTTTGTAATGAATTTTATTTCCCTACCCCTAGGTAGTTTCCATGCAGAGTAATGATCACTGCACAGAGGCGTTTTTGAAAAGTGATCAAGAAATGCATTTCACCAATTTCAGAAGTCCTTGACAGCACTTGAAGGGTAATCTCTGTCCAGGCAAATGGAGGTAAATATTGCAAGATGCCAGAGTCAAGAGTACTTCCTCAGCATTTATTCCTTCCATGCCCAGGAGATGATTTTATTTCAGATGATCCACGAAGGTCCTGGGACACATACTAGAGAAGTCTATGTGTGTTTATAAGATATCCCATTATCTGGTTTCAAATACCAAATCAGAAGACAGTCATGCAATAGTGTCTAGAAAAGCTTTTGTTATAAAAACTCAAAATACCAATCTATCAAAGATGACTTGATTACATTTTGAATAGTAAGTCACACACAGTCTATTATGTCTGCATATGAATTATAACCTGAGTAATCAAACCAAATGTTCTAGTATTCTTGTATTTTGCCTAAGGTTTGGAGTCCATCAATTCTCTGTCCAGTATATTTTAAATGATAATATTTTCCTTTAAGTTTCTATTTCATTTCATTCAAGGATTCATTTATGCTATTAAACTAATGTTGTAGGAATGGGATGGTATAAAACCCCCTTGTAAGGAGTTAAGGAATGAGTCCAACATCTCAAATCTATGACCTAGCAATGTCCAGTCTTTAAGAAGGGATTTCTGTTCTAGCATCTATCAAAGCTTTTTCTTCCCTGCAATTTAAAACACAATCATTTAAAGGACACCTAGTGCCTTCTTCAAAACAGGCCAATTTTTCCTACTTGTTTTACCCCCTTCTGCTGTGAATCTTCAGTCTATCATATAGCTAAGTTATCAATGTTAATGCAAAATCAAAACTGGACACTGCATAGTATAATAAAAAAAAAGAGGTGCCTGTGGCCCACATCCTCCAAAGTTAAAATTCTATTTCTTGACAAGCATCCATTGACAAACTTCTGGACAATAAAGAAAGAAAGAATAGCCAAGGGAGCAGCCACTCTCTTTTCTTCACATCTATCTATCTCTAAAAGTAGACCACAACTTGTGCTGCATTTTCTGGATGTTTATAAAGCAGGTATTCTTATTTCCATATGCCAATCACCACACAATCACCAAAAAAAAAAAAAAAAAAAGCAAGCAAAACTACGAACACAATGGGTGACCCTGATGACTAAGCAACCAATTAACACATTTTGGGGGAACCTCTTATTAAGTATAATCCATGATGCCTGCCCTTTTGTCCACTGGCAATGTACTTGGGGTTACAGGGCATCTGCATAAACTATACCAGAATATAGTTTATCATAAATGTTAAATTTTCTACAGATCAATATCTTAAATTTAGATGAGGGAAAGATATGGAAAATAGAAAAGAGCCTGGATTTTATTGTCCCCAACATTTGGATTTAAATTCCAGTTCCTTTAACTGGCTAGCTGTAAAGAAGTTACTGGTACCTACCTTCCAGGACCCTAACGAGGCTTGGGAGTAGTAATAACTTTCTAGGTGCTGACTCTGTACAGTGGTAACCCTTATATATGTCATTTTTATGTAAGCCTCAGAACACTCCTTTGAAGGCTATACTTTGATTACACTCATTTTACAGAAGAGGAAAATAAGGTAAGTTAAATAACTTGCCCCAGTCACACAACTGATAAACAGCAGAACACAATCAGACTATAAAGTGTGAATCAATATCCACTACACTGGCAAATACAAGCCCCTAGCCCAAGGCCCAAATAATAGGTACTCCACAGATGGTGCCTCTTTAGATGGAGGTGATCGAAAAGACCTCTAGGAGTATAGGATTTCAACTGGATTTTTAAGCATAAGCAGGATTCAAACACACAGTAGTGAGGAGGATGCTGAGAGAGAGAAAACTTGAGTAAATGAGGATTGGCAAAGCACAGTGTATGTCCACAGTGGGTGGATGAAGGACATAGGCCAGGGATATCAAGTGGGGCCCTTTGCATGATGATGGGCAGCTTATTTAATGAAGATTATAAATATATTTCATCATGTTAAATAGGTCACCTTAAAGGAGAGGGAGTTCATACACAACTGACAGATTCATAAGTTCAAGAAAAACTCATTAACGAAAACACTCTTAAATTTAGAGGTTGTTAATTTGACAGTTGATGGGGTTAGAATAAAGCTCTATATCAAGTGAGCATCTCTTCTCCATTATTCCTTCAGCACTATCCTTCAGAAGACCTGCAAAGGTGCAGGCAGCAATTAAAAGCAGAAGGAAGAAAGTACCCTGCATCTTGCATTCTTTGGATCCAGACTAAACCAATCCTGCCTCTTCACGCCACCAGCTCAGCTTGATGAAGCCACATAAATCCCACTATCAAAATCCATTTAAAATATAAAACAACTTCATAGAAGCACAGCATTCAGTCACGCTCCCTTGGCCTAGCTTAGTACCACCAGGGGGAGGTTTGAAAGACATTCGTTGACAAATTTGGAGCCAGAGATAGTCAAATCTATTCATAGATTTATCAAGATTATGCAAATGGGGACTAATGCAGTGTTTGACTGTCTCATTCACTGTTTTAGCCAGTGTTTAGTGAGAAATTACTGTGTCAGTAAGTCTGTCTCATTGGCTTTTTCTTCTCCATCTATTGTCCATATGCCTAAAAAGATGGAGAGTCTCAATCCTTGACAGTCCCCTTCAACTTTTACTACTTTATTCCCAAGGCCACCAACCACCACACCTGCCCTTATCCGCAATAATATTTAGATACATTCAGATTGTAGTGTGTACTGCATCTCAGATTGACCTGCACACTACTAGATCATTTTAGAGACAGAAAATGCTTCATATTTTTCAGAGATTTGCTTATATGCGAGTTGGAAATATGTAATCATTTCTGCCCTTCATTTCCTACAAATCTAAAATACCAAAGTGAGCTCAACTGTGAGCATGTTTACAGACATTCTGCATATTGTAGTCATTCTTTAAATTCACCCTGTCTAGATGTGTTACAAACATAAGTTGCCCAAATTCAAAGTAATTGACTTTCAGCCAACTGTGACCAAATCGCACACACAAAAAAGAACACACCATGTGTTATAGCACGAAAACTCATCCCAAACCCAGAAGTTTCCACCACAAAAAACTTTTAATAGCCTGCCTTGAAAGCACACGAATATTCTATTATGAATAAGACAATTTATTCACTGGGGCTAGAAGGTGTAAATTTGTCTCACCATACAGATTATTTTTAACAGAATTATTTTCTATATTTGTTATAATGAAAATATTCACAAAATGAACATTTTGCCACCATATTTGTTTAAAAAAAAGCACTTCTTGCTTTTTCAGTATATATTTGGTATTTGCTCAGTGTTTCTTTAACTAAAAGGAGAAAAGAGGCCCTGAGGAAAGAGAGTAGGAAGCACGCATAAATTGTGCTTTTATCTCCACTGAGTATTAAATACCAAAATCCACATTTTAATATATCTGATTATAACATGTATTGGACTACATAATGAGGAATAGCATGAAAAGTAACTATAGATAACAGATGTGTAATAAAGTGTGTCTGTAACCTATGGCTATGAATCCCATTCCTCACACCACTGTCACGTACTGTTTTTTTTTTTTTTTTTTTTTTTTTTTTTTGTATTTCTTAATAGAGACGGGGTTTCACCGTGTTAGCCAGGATGGTCTCGATCTCCTGACCTCGTGATCTGCCCGTCCCGGCCTCCCACGTACTGTTATCTTCTAAGTCTCCTTCCACAATAGGGAAATGAAGCCCCATAGCGAGAATGTTACAAACTTGATTAGGGGCCTGATACAAATACATGACATTGTAACTTTTCTTGACCTTAAGAGTACTTGCTTCCTCAGTAAACCTTTCTATTTTAATATTTAGTTGCATGAGAGATAGCCCCACTGTCATAAACTTCTTGACACAGGAGCTATTTTGTGCCTTCAGTGTCTCAGTAATATAAATATTAGATGTACTAAAATCAAACAACAACAAAAACAACAATAAAAAAATGATGATCAAAGCTTCTCAGATGTGCTTAGCCAGCACAAGATAGAATGTTGAAGCTATGGAATAGTTTCAGTTACCTTGCATTCAATGGAAATAAAAATTCAAGACACTTTTTTAGATGGCTTTGACCTCTGAGTTGTACTAAATACCATTTCAGCACTGTTTACACAGGTAATAAACTATAATTATTGAGTTGGGGGGATAAATACATTGCTGTGGAATAAGCTACAATCTGGTCTCTACATCAATAAAAATACCTTTTCACTTGTGATAGTTATTTTCTTGGCTTGAAAGGTCATCATTTGCTTGAATAAATAGGTGAAGAGGAAGCTTTTCAAGCTGTGTTTCTAAGGAAAATGAGACCTGAATTGGAGGAGACATGTATGGTAATGAGAAAGTGTGATGATGAGTTGTGTGTAACTGCAGGCAAACGCCTTCCTCCTTGGATGAAAATTTAATGATGGGTTACGTTTCCAGTGGGAAAGTAATAACTTAGGTATGTAAAGTTGTACACTCCAAAAATGAAATTATTTTCTGTTTTAAAAGATAACCCCAAAGCTATATACCTGTGATTTTGCCTGTCACTGTCATTAAGTGAGCACCTAAAATGCACTTTGAACATTTCACTCTCTGAATTACTTTCTGGCCCTTATGATCTGTCAGGGAATGCAAGTGGCATGACGGGCACGTGGATCAGATTTCTTGGCTCCTTGGAAGTTTTGGGAAACTACTCTGGGTCGGTGAAGGAAAACTGGAATGAGATGCAGTAGCTGTTACTTTTCCCATTGTGTGTCTGTGTTTAAGAGAATATATTTTATCTCTTTGAGGTATAATTCTACTTCTTTTTCCATTAGTCCCATCATGGAAGAGGTGCGCTGTCAGATGAGTGGACATTGTGCATACACATTACACACCTAACTGCGTGATGCCTCAGATGTGTGCACGGTCAATATATGATAACTGTGTCAGTGCGTTAGCTCATGACATCATGTTCATTTTCTATGTAGTATCTAACACAAATACTACATCCTGGTGGCATGAAACCCACCGTATAGATGGCTAATCAGAACCATAAATATGTGCTTATGATATAAACTTGAATAAAGCAACAAAATACAATACAGACTTTGATATTTCATATATCTATGCCAAATATTTAAAAGGTAGTACTCCTTCCACATCCAGTAGTTGCATTTCTATATTTTACATGACAAGAAACCCCAAATGAGGTAATGAGATGAATAAGCTATCTGCACATAAATCCTCTTGACTTAAGCAAAATAATCAATATCTGGTCTATGCAGTGCCAAAATGATTAGTTTAACCTGAAATATCACTTTTCACTGGTTTGTTTTGAAATCATGGCAGAGAGAATAATAGCTAAATGATACTTATCAGTTAAAAATAGAAGACCATCAGATTAAGAGAACCAGCCCCTGCCAAATAGGTCACTTCTGTTTTCTGTGTGCTGAATACTCAATTTATGTATTGATCTTTTTTTACTTATATATCTTTGCTGCAAGCTAACGAACAAAATTATCAATGCTGTACAAATATGTTTGTGTTGTGTGTGTATACATATATACACATATATGCATTCTATGCATTATGTATGTATTACATACACATAAACACAGAGCATTTTTCTACTGTCACTGTCCTGGGAAGCAGCTCTTAAATGCATCTAGCAGCTTCTTGCTTGGATGGGTCGTCTTCTAGCATCCTTGCTGTCATATGCCACCGTGAAGTGCATTGTAATTAGCTGCACATTTTATGTCACGGAGCTGCACTACCCAGTGATAACAGGTTAGGGCTGTCAGTTCAAGTAGCAAGAATGTGAAAGGATATTAAGTGAAAGGATGACAACACAATGGGAATACTTCAGATCCCAGAGTCATTCAAAGTTTGGCCCTCTGTCAAGCAACAGGCTACCTTTGCCATGGAATCTATTTCCAGGATCACCTGGCCTGCTTCTCACCCCTTACCAATATGTGCATACAGAGAAATTTATTCTTAGGCTTGAGTTTTGGAGAAGCCTCTAAAATTATACATACAAGTCTCCTGGAATCACAAGCCCTGATTCCACTTATATTTCTGACTACAAGTGAAGACTTCATTTCAGAACTGTTGGATGGTGTCAAATATTAATGCTAATGTTTAGCTATTTAAAGTTGTTCAAAAATTAGACATCTCCCATTTACCTAGAATAGCATGCCTCTAGATGCAGAAATATAGTTTAAAACAGATCAACTTTTGGAACATGCATATAGGAAAACCAATGAAAAGGTACATTAAGAAAAAAATTTAAAAAGAGAGATCGATTTCAAAAAAAAAAAAAGAGAGAGAGAGAGATCTAGAGACAAGATACATTATTTTATTCAGATTCCTAGAAATTATATATGGTAGAAAATATAGAATATTTTCACTCTGAGCAAAATAGTTTAGTTATTGGGGCAAGGCATATATGTGTGAAATCAGTGTTTGTCTCTGCTACCCAAAACTTCTTTCCCCTAAACTATAACTGCTGAACAATTTCTAGGTAAGTAAATATTAAAGGACTTGTAGAAAGTGACTTAGTGCTTAACCTTTCATATTTCCCCATATACGAAGATCATTTCAATTAGAAAAGTATGCAGAATAATTTGGCATAGAAATGCCTACTTCTGTTAAAAACAAACTCTACCCTCCAAATCCATCTACTCATATTTAATTGTTTTCAGATTCTAACTCTGTGGTTTGTAATTTTCTTAACACAAAGTTTATTAAACCAAAGATAGAAATAATTGTCTTCTATTACGCTATGTGACTAACGATTTGTTTAGTTTTGTTATTATCATTACTTATGTTTTTACCTCCTGCAGAAAAATGTAAGCAAGAGTTTATTAACATCAATAGAAAGTAAACATATGATGAGACACTATTCTCCCAGAACTGATGATCATTTTACAACAAGGCAATTTCTTAGCCAAATAAACTAAAATCTATTGGTATGAATGGCTACCAGTTCTGTTTCCACAGTGCTTTGGCTAGCACTTGCCTGAGACGAAGTGCCAAAAATAAATAAATTATAAATGTATTAAACCAATGATTAAATAATACCTGCTAGCATACATGCTCTTACAATGTATTAAACATATAATAAAAAGGAGAGACTGCTTTAGAGAATGGTCTTTATCAGTAAAAATTCTGCTAAGGCACATCAAGGTTTAATTAAAACATCAAAATGTGGGAAGAGACACAATTTGACAGATAAATGTGAATATCACATGATATTCACATGGCACTGTCACTGAGCTTTTCTAATGAGATTAGATTTCTCCTTTAATTGACATTTCTAACTGAGGCACAGATAAGACAGATTTAATGGGAGCAGTTTTATATAGCTGGACCCTAGCTAGATGAAGGAGCGTTTGACATTTAAATATCATAAACGATATATTATACACGCCCATCTCATACTGTCAATATTAAGAAGGATAAGCAGATACTTTAAATATACAAGGCAGAGACTAGGAAAAGTAATGTAAATAATCCTTATAACAATTCTGTTGCATCAAACAAACCTTCATGAAATACCTTCCATTCAATGCACGTACGGTGTTGTATAGAAAAAGAAAAAGTCTCCCGTAAAATACCTAAAGGTAATTAATTTATTGTTTATAAAAATGAATGGGAGCATATAAAGTTGCTTCTGAAAATGTGTCAACGATTTTCTTTTTCAGGTGACACTAATAAGATGTTTTTCTGGAGTTATTTTCACTTGGTACTAACAAAAGACATGGGAAAAATCCATCAACTGATGCAAGGTTGCATCATGATCAAGACAAAAGAAATAAACCCATCATTTATTTAAAAATATCAATACAAGAGCTTCTTTCTTTATTGGCCTTTAATGAGGTTTCCACCATGAATTCATCTTAAGCACTTTAGCTTAATGAAAAAAATGTGCTATTATGAAGTCTCTTTTGTATCAGGTCTATAATCCAGGTACTGCAGCTCCAGGATCTATGGCATAGTCCACTGTGTTCAGTTTCCTAAGACTCACTGGTGGCCTTTGGAGTCAAAATCATTCTCTTACATTTGTCCAGTTTATAGCCGGAGCTCCTCTGATAATTCTGCACGTATCAAGCAATCATTGTGTTTCTACAAATCTTGAAATATAACTGCATAGGAACAAAAGATGAACTAAACACAGATGAGGAATAAAACATTTAGCTTCAGGAGGCAAGATTTTACAGAGCTTGGTGAATATAAAGAGAAAATAAAAGATATAGAGACTGTATGCCTTAAATAATTATTATGCCCCCTAAATATTTATGCACAAACATAATTTCAATGTGTTCGGTATGTATTTGTGGCTACAAAAGCATATATACATTTATAAATATATATAGGTCTGAATATGGACAGACATCCTCAACATCCGGACTGAGACCTGAGTACTAGTTAATATTTGAGAGAAGAAAAATAATTAGTAAGTTTATGAATTGTGTTTGATTAGCTCCCTCCATATCTATGATGTGTTCACTATGGTCCAGGCACCAAGATAAATAAAACATTTCCTTGGCTTCCAGCAGCTGAGTCTGTGGAATAGATAACAATATAGCCAAACAATCACATGAAACAGACCCATGACTTTGCCCAGGTAGTCAGCGCAGACTTTGCACTGGGGGTAATGCTTGAACAGAATACTAAACAGTGAGGAAGTATTTTTCACACAGATGGTGTAAAAAAGAAAGGACAAAACAAGATTTCTAGATGAGGCATGAGAGAACAAGCTCTGTTCAATAAATGGCCATAAGTTTAGCAAATCCAGACTTAGTGGTTGAAGAATTGGGCTATGTAGACTTGCTGCAGGGAAAATGGGGAGGTGGGAGTAATGGAAGAGGCTGTTGAGCTCCAGATTTCCACTCCAGAGCTTAAGCAAAGCAGCCCAGTTTTATTCATTTTCCATATGAGGCTTTAAATCATATTTTCTTTGAAGAAATAATCTGTTGCTAAGAAAATACATTTTATAATTATTTCATTAAAAAGCAGTCTAGGTTAATGAAGGACCTTGCATGCCCATCCTTGTCAATCGAGGACAGAAAGTCCAATGAAAGATGTAATGAAGTGAGTGATAGGATCAGTTTGCTTTTTGGGAAGGTAAGTACAGTAGCAGGAGGGTAGAAAATGGTTTACAGTGGGAATGAAGAGACATAAGCTAAGAGATTATGAGAGCCTGTAACTGAGGAAACTGGAATGGAGAGAAGGTATTCACAAGCATTTGAATGTAGTGGATGGGAGAGAAATAACAGTCTACACCAATTTCCCAGATTTGACAAAGGTGATTGGTTGCAAACAGGCTTCATAAGGACTTATCTAACAAAGTATTCTTATCATGATCAACGTAAAGCATAGTTTTGTAGTTAGTTATTTCCGATGTTTATGTATCAAACCAATGCAAACAAAATTAATGTGATCAAGCACTCTTCCTCTTCGAGCGAAAACTGTGGAGAACCCCCATAACCACAGTCCACGATTTCAACTAGGCAAAGAAAACAAATATCTATATGGCACGTTTTGAGGATTTTAGGAAAAAATAACTTATGATGCTAAGTAGCTTCGCCCCACTTTACAGATTTTAAAACTGAAGGCCTGAAAACTTATAATTTGTCCAGTGTCCCATAACGAGTCAGTGGTGAAGTCAGCATTCCCAGATGTTTATGTGGCTCCAAAGCCTTCATGCTCTTTCTCACCCACCCACATGCTCCTAGTGCCTCCCCAATGTTTTCCATCAAGCCTGGATTCCAGAAATGACTTTTTATGAAGTATATAATTTCCTGGACATTTAAATATTCCTGAAGTGGGAAGAAAAATGTATCCATGGCTGGAAGGGAAGATGTTTACATCAAGATGGCAGGTTAGCCCCTCGTGCCAGTGTTTTTCACAAGTTGGTCCATGGCAGCCCATATAACCAAGAACTGTGATCTAACCTCTTAGGAGTATGATGGTTTCAAAACTTCCCTCAGTTGTGCTAGTACACTCTTTACACCTCTGTTGAAATCTAGTTTACCATACTTGTGTGATGAAAGTGCCCTCTTCCCTCTAACCCCAGATTGGAATGCACTAAAGGGTCCTCCAGGGTACAGGTACATGAGTGCCTGAGCACCCAGCCTCAAATGACACTTAGTTTAAATCCATCCTCTTTACTCTCCCTCAGAGCAGTCTGGGGATCTCACAGGGCTTACAAATATGCAGGGAGATTGCCAGGTTCCACATATCCATATTGCAGGACTGGGCTGCGCTACAACATCTTTTTGGGTTGAGTCAAGGGATTGCTGACCAGGTGGTGATGACATGGTGGCGTAACAAGGCTAGGCTCCTAGATGCCATCAAGAAGTGCAGAAAATGATTGAGAGGCCAAGGACTGTGTGGCAGACTGTTTGTGCGAGTTGTCCCCCAGAGAGAGGTGCTGGGATGGGTTCAAGGTCTTTCATAGCAACCAGCTCTCATCCACACACACTGGCATCATGCAGGCACCAAACCTGTCTTGAATGGATGGGATGGGATGGGGCTCAGGGTCCCTTTCTTTACATCCTAGAGTGGCCTTCCACTTCCCCCCTTTGCCTTCCTTTCCCATGTTGCTACCACCTCTGCTTCTAGGCTTGAAACAGGATCTTTGTGGTCTTGGTACCCCTATTTCTTATGATGCCCAAGGTCCCTTGCCAGACTAATGCTCTTCAGACCAGGGCCAAGTCTCTTGGATCCTTTGGTCCCATGGTTGGATCCCAGCACATACCAGATCCTTAAATGTTTGATGAATGAATCAAAGAACAATCTGCTGCGTGCAACACCGTTGCCACAGTAACCAGCAGGTACTTCTGGGAAAGAAGGTGGCTACAGGGGCAGGAAGCTAGGGAAGAGCAGCATTCAAGTGAGTTCCTCCTACTAAAACAAAAGGGAAGCACATCAAAAAGACCAGAAAGCAGCTGCAGGGGCTTGCTAAGGATAAACTGTCTTTGGCTCTGCCTTGGGCAATTACTTTGGGGCTGAGGTTTAAAGCATGGGTGGTGGTGAGGGATGAGAAACAGGAGAGTAAATGAAAGGATCCCAATATGCTAGTGTGAATATTTCCATGTTACTACTTTACATGAAGAAGATGTATAGCTGCTGGGGGCTGGGGTGGTTAGGAATGCCTGGTCTCAGTCTCTTGGGGTGAGGCAAACAGGGATGTGGCAGTGGGCTTTAAACAAGCCTGCTCAGAGATTTAAAAGGAGATACTCAAGTCTCATTGTTAATTAATTAACTAGCTCAGACATCAGCGCACTTTAGCTGTTATATTAGGACACTAGGATGTTAGCATTCTATAAATGCTATTGATGCTTGGAACCCAGAGACAAGTGTTGGCCCTACCTAGACCACCTTATAAGGAAACATGTTGGTACCTGAAGACTGTATTGCCACGTGGAACTGAAATAAGAATAGTAGAATTTTGCTGAGGCAAGCCAGATAGATGAGGGTGTGGTGACTCAGTGAGCAGAGCCAAGGCACTAATTCCCGTGGTTCCTACAAGAGTGACTTATTTCTTCTATGACCAGCTCAGGAAATACATGTAATTTTCCTATCATCTCCACACCCAGGGTGAGGTTGGGGTTGACATTTTAATGCACTGTTTTGTAAATAACAAAAGCATCTGTCTGAAATTTTGCTGTCTTTGTTCTCTGTGAGATATTCCTCATACTTTAAGGGCTGCATCAATAGTTGGATTGAAAAGAAAAATAAATAAATAATGACATGGATATGGTGGTAATTAGTAGCTATACAAATAATGAGGTTAATCAGAATCTATATCTAAGCAACTCTATATTATTGTCAATTCTTCACATGGCTTTTGAGTAAAGAAGGCCAATCCCACTTTTATACTGTTTTTTATTGTTATTGTTTTGTTTTGTTTTTAGATAGAGTCTCACTCTGTCACTCCAGCCCAGGCTGGAGGGCAGTGGCGCGATTTTGGCTCACTGCAACCTCTGCCTGCTGGGTTCAAGCAATTCTCTGCCTCAGCCTCCCGAGTAGCTGGGATTGCAGGCACCCGCCACCACACCTGGCTAATTTTTTTTGTATTTTTAGTAGAGATGGGGTTTCACTATCTTGGCCAGGCTGGTCTTGAACTCTTGACCTCATGATCCACCTGCCTCGGCCTCCCAAAATGCTGGGATTACAGGCATGAGCCACTGTGCCTAGTCTTTATTCTATTTTAAATACTAGCCATCATACTATACTAATTGCCTTGGTTTGAATGTGTCCCCTAAAAAGCATATGCTGGAAACTTAATCCCCAAAATGATACTGTTGGCAGGTGTGGCCTAACGAGAGGTGGACAGACCATGAAGACTCCAGGTTCATGAATGGATTCATGCCGCTATTGCAGTAGTGTGTTTGTTATCATAAGATTGAGTTTATTATATTTATATCTTAAAAGCCAGTTCATTCCTCTCTTGCTTTTATGCTTACCTTCTCTTTGCCCTTCCACCTTCTGCCAGGGAATAATGCAGCAAGATGACCCTCACCAGGTGCCCAGTCTCTTGATCTTGGACTTCCCAACCTCCAGAATCATGAGTTAATACATTTCTATTGATTATAAATTACCCAGTCTGCAGTGTTCTGTTGCAGCAGCATGAAATGGACTAAGAACATTTGTATTAAAAATGGTACTGACAAATATTACAGGCCCAAGCTCTAAAAATGTTTCTCTAAATTAAACAACACAGTATGAAACAATAAATAAGTAAACATTTTAGCCAAGTACAATATTCACTTAAATCTTAAATAAGATTTATTTGAGTCTAGGATGACGCAAATTCTAGAGGAGAGAAAGAGATGTAATCAAATATTTACTATGCAATGTCATAAGATAAATATAAGAATTGAGTGCAGAGCGACATGAGTACAGCATTGCTAATAATATCCTGAAAGTCAGTCTTTCAAGAAATATAGCTTAAGGAAGAAAAAAATGATATATAATCTTTTCTTTCACTTTAATTTTTCTTGAATAAAAAATGTGTGAGGTGTATATAAACATCCATATACACACACATACACACACATATATGCATATATAACATATGTATGTGTATATGTGTGAGTGTATACATATATACACCCCTAAATGAAATTTTAAATGCCAAGAAATACACATGACCATTGTAGGAAGACCAGCCTACTCATATCCTATTAACAGAAGGGCTTTCAACCTAGCCAGATACCATATCTGCTGGCAAAAAGTAGAAGGATGCAAAGCCAATCAGAATGTAATTGACATAAATCTGTCTAGTGTAACTCCTTTTGTAATGGTATTTTAATCTTAAATTGTATTTAATCTTTATTGGTAGAAAAACTATCCTATCAAAATGCAAACAAACCCAAACAACCCAATTAAATACAGAAAATTTTGATTAAAAGACAACATACACGTTCTTGTACTTGTACCCCCATATAATGTAACCTAAGTTCCAACTGATGAAGCAATTAATTTTTCTTAATCTGAAAATTTCCCCAACCACTCATAGAGATGACCCTTGCTCTACCACAAGATTTGCTGCACACATCTTGATGTAGTATTTGAAAAAAGACAAATTAAAACGCCAACTTTTCTCTACTTACTATGACCTTGACTCTCCTCCTGTTTTTAGTTCACTTGGTGAGATTTTCTGACTAAGCTCCAAACCTGCTGATTACCACACCCAAGAAGAGGATGCTAGAAGAAGCAAAATAACTTTTTGAGGAACAAATCACAGCCATCTAAATGAGTCCTTTGACAGAGTAATGGATCTTACAGATGAAAGAGAGAAGAAGGTGTCATTTATCTTGACTTCTTAAGACTTGTCAACTTTTCCTGGTTGTTTCTGAGGAACATGTTCATAAATAATTTAGAAAATTATGACTTAGACCTCAAAAGCCTTGAGGTAGACTACTATAACCCAGGAATAAGGACTTCAAGAAAAAAAATGTTACCCATTTCTCTTGGGATGGAATGTGAATCATTAAACAATTTGGGAAATTTACTGAGCCTGGTCCTACCTACAATTGATATAAGTGGCTCATATCTCAAATAATTTAATTTCATTTCATTCAGTAAATATATGTTTCTTTATTGGACCTGTAATGGAGGTGAACATTGCACTGGGTGTGTCAATGATGGTGTTTGCACCCTGAGATTCGACTACTGGTTCAAGTGGCTCTGCCCATATAGAGTCTCTTAGGGGTTACACAATGTCTTTCCAAAATTCATATAATGAAGTCTTCAACTCCAGTATCTCATTATAAGAAGAGGAAATTCAGACCTAGACTCACAGAGAGAAGACCTCATGTAAAGATATAGGGAACAAAGGCCATCTATACACCAAGGAGAGAGGCCTCATAAAAAATCAACCCTGTTGACACATCAATCTCAAACTCCCAGCCTCCAGAATTGTGAGAAAATGATTTTCTGTTGCTTAAGCCACCTGGTCTGTGGAGGTTTGTTATGACAGCCCTAGCAAACTAATAGGGACCCTGTTCCAAGAAGCAGTTCTGGGCTGCCTGTGCACAGGTGGATCTTACTGGACCAAGGATGATGCAGTGACCTGAGGGGAACTCATTTCTAGGCTGACTGACCCTATAGGGTGGCCAGGAGCACAGATCACTGCCCAATCAGACAATGATCCGGAGCTACCCAAACAGACTGGCTTGCTCCAGGAATCCTACTGGTGGATGGTAGGCTGACAGTCAAAATCAAAAGGGGGATGCAGGCATACAGAAATAAGTGACAGCACAGGGAGAGACCACGTGAAAACTAGAGAGGTGAGTGCTTCAAGCTGCTTCAGGCTGATTCCCAAATCCAACTCCAATCCTCATTTTTCCCCTTACAATAATCTTTCCTGCCTTACACATTTTCTTAAAACATTGTCATGTAACTCAATATGCAAAAGGTCTTACATTGTTTTGAAACTGGAAAAAGTTATTCCAAATGGCAGAAGATTCCAAAGGTAAAATTCAATTTGCCTTTGGGAGAGAACCTTCCGGTAGGACATTGTCATTCCACAGATAGGAGAATATTCCCACCCATTTTTTTCTTGAGGAAGGCCTACACTCAATGAAATAGCCCAAATGCTCTTTCTTCTGAACGAAATAAAAATAAATATATCTTTTTATATTGGAAATTGAGCAACACACACACATATATAAACAAATGTGACATATATAAATAAATGTGACATACAAATAAATATATAAATTTAAATGTGACATATATACATGTATACCTATATGTTCACATGTAAATATATATATGCCATATATATATTCATCTCAAAATTAGAAAATGTAGTTCTTGATTTTCTCTAAATCTGGGTTTAGATAGAGATTTGGGGAGATCTAAATTTTATAATTAAATTTATACTTAAAATTATAATTTATACTGGGAGAGTGGGTATATTTGTGCATGTATGTTATGTTTTGTTTCTGTTCGCATTCTTGTCCAAACATTAGCTTCTCAAAGATCAGGAGTGGAGACTGGACTCCTGCAGTAAAGGTTTGCAGGCCTGAACTTAGACTGAGCACAGCACAGCAAAAGCTGGAATGGATGATCTGCTGCATTTACTGTTATTTCTGATTAATGTTAAACATAGTAAGTTAAATTCATGCATTTATCTCTCCTTCTCCTGAAACACGACAGAGAACTGTAAAGGGATGAAAAGGGCATAAACTCACAAAAATCTTTCTCTTGAGAATGAAAGAGGAGACCAGAGCAAGTGACAGACATCAACACAATTTTTGAAATCAGACCTGAAATACAAGTGTATGACGCATGGGAGGAGGAACAGAGATAGGGCTAGATGAAGAAGTGAGCAGTGGAGCACTGCAGAATCACAAAAAGGCTCAGAACTGGAGGTTCTATGTGTCTCCAGCATCCCCCAGCTGAAGAAGGGATGTTTACTTTCTGCTGAGAATGAATCAGTGAGGTGAACTCAACAACAACAAGTCCATGTGAGGGCCATGGAGGAAACGTCTAATAGGTGGACAATGTGAGAGTCAGCTTATGAAGGAGAATCCTAGCCCCTTAACTTCGCTCTGTTCCCAGAGTGCTGGTAGCCTGGCTCACACCCCCAGGAGAAGCCTGGAGGATTCCTCCCTGAGAAGGACCACCTATATGAAACAAGCAAACAAAAAAGACTAGAGAAATTGACCTTTGGCGGTTACACAGTGTATTAGTTTGTTCTTGCATTGTTATAAAGAACCACCTGGGACTAGGTAATTTATAAAGAAAAGAGGTTTAACTGGCTCACAGTTCCACAGGCTGTACAGGAAGCATGGCTTGGGAGGCCTCAGGAAACACAAAATCACTGCAGAAGGTGAAGGGGAAACAGGCCTGTCTTACATGGGGGGAGCAGGGGAAAGAAAGGGGAGGAGAAGCTTCCACAAACAACCAGATCTCATGAGAACTCACTCACTATCATGAAAACAGCAAGGGGAAGCCACGCCCATGATGCAGTCACCTCCCATTGTCCTCCAACAATGGGGATTACAATTCGACACGAGTTGGGTAGGGATACAAATCCAAACCATATCACCCAGCAAAAATGCTGACTCACGTTGTGATTGGCTTTTAAGTTTTTATCACCTCATCATGAAATATTAGCATATATCCAGACATTTGAAGCAATATTCTCAAATGAAAGAGAGAGGGGAAAACAAACAAAAATATATTTATTTACTTATTTATTTATTTTTACTTTAAGTTCTAGGGTACATGTGTACAACGTGCAGGTTTGTTACACATGTATACATGTGCCATGTTGGTGTGCTGCACCAATTAACTCGTCATATACATTAGGTATATCTCCTAATACTATCCCTCCAGCCTCCCCCACCCCACAACAGGCCCCGGTGTGTGATGTTCTCCTTCCTGCAGCCAACTATTCTCATTGTTCAGTTCCCACCTATGAGTGAGAACATGTGGTGTTTGGTTTTTTGTCCTTGCAATAGTTTGCTGAGAATGATGGTTTCCAGCTGCATCCATGTCCCTACAAAGGACATGAACTCATCTTTTTTTGTGGCTGCATAGTATTCCATGGTGTATATGTGCCACATTTTCTTAATCCAGTCTATCATTGATGGACATTTAGGTTGGTTCCAAGTCTTTACTATCGTGAATAGTGCTGCAATAAACATACCTTTATATGTATGTGTCTTTATAGCAGCATGATTTATAATCCTTTGAGTATATACACAGTAATGGGTATATCCTTGACGAATCGCCACATTGCCTTCCACAATGGTTGAACTAGTTTACAGTCCCACCAATGGTGTAAAAGTGTTCCTGTTTCTCCACATCCTCTCCAGCACCTGTTGTTTCCTGACTTTTTAATGATTGCCATTCTAACTGGTGTGAGATGGTATCTCATTGTGGTTTTGATTTGCATTTCTCTGATGGCCAGTGATGATGAGCATTTTTTCATGTGTCTGTTGGCTGCATAAATGTCTTCTGTTGAGAAGTGACTGTTCATATCCTTTGCCCACCTTTTGATGGGGTTGTCTGTTTTTTTCTTGTAAATTTGTTTGAGTTCTTTGCAGATTCTGGATATTAGCCCTTTGTCAGATGAGAAGATTGCAAAATTTTTTTCTCATTCTGTAGGTTGCCTGTTCACTCTGATGGTAGTTTCTTTTGCTATGCAGAAGCTCTTTAGTTTAATTAGACCCCATTTGTCAATTTTGGCTTTTGTTGCCATTGCTTTTGGTGTTTTAGACATGAAGTCCTTGCCCATGCCTATGTCCTGAATGGTATTGCCTACGTTTTCTTCTAGGGTTTTTATGGTTTTAGGTCTAACATTTAAGTCTTTAATCCATCTTGAATTAATTTTTGTATAAGGTGTAAGGAAGGGATCTACTTTCAGCTTTCTACATATGGCTAGTTTTCCCAGCACCATTTATTAAATAGGGAATCCTTCCCCCATTTCTTGTTTTTGTCAGGTTTATCAAAGATCAGATGGTTGTAGATGTGTGGTATTATTTATGAGGGCTCTGTTCTGTTCCATTGAACCAGCCTTGCATCTCAGGGATGAAGCCCACTTGATCATGGTGGATAAGCTTTTTGATGTGCTGCTGGATTTGGTTTGCCAGTATTTTATTGAAGATTTTCGCATTGATGTTCATCAGGGATATTGGTCCAAAATTCTTTTTTGTTGTGTCTCTGCCAGGGATTGGTATCAGGATGATGCTGGTCTCATAAAATCAGTTAGGGAGGATTCCCTCTTTTTCTATTGATTGGAATAGTTTCAGAAGGAATGGTACCAGTTCCTCCTTGTACCTCTGGTAGAATTCAGCTGTGAATCCATCTGGTCCTGTACTTTTTTTGGTTGGTAAGCTGTTAATTATTGCCTCAATTTCAGAGTCTGTTATTGGTCTATTCAGAGATTCAACTTCTTCCTGGTTTAGCCTTGGGAGGGTGTATGTGTCCAGGAATTTATCCATTTCTTCTAGAATTTCTAGTTTATTTGTGTAGAGGTGTTTATAGTATTCTCTGATGGTAGCTTGTATTTCTGCGGGATTGGTGGTGATATCCCCTTTATCATTTTTTATTGCATCTATTTGATTCTTCTCTCTTTTCTTCTTCATTAGTCTTGCTAGCGGTCTATCAATTTTGTTGATCATTTCTAAAAACCAGCTCCTGGATTCATTGATTTTTTTGAAGGGTTTTTTGTGTCTCTCTTTCCTTCAGTTCTGCTCTGATCTTAGTTATTTCTTGTCTTCTGCTAGATTTTTAATGCATTTCCTCTTGCTTCTCTAGTTCTTTTAATTGTGATGTTGGGGTGTCAATTTTAGATCTTTCCTGCTTTCTCTTGTGGGCATTTAGTGCTATACATTTCCCCTACACACTGCTTTAAATGTGTCCCAGAGATTTTGGTATGTTGTTTCTTTGTTCTCATTGGTTTCAAAGAACATCTTTATTTCTGCCTTCACTTCATTATATACCCAGTAGTCATTCAGGAGCAGGTTGTTCAGTTTCCTTATAGTTGAGTGGTTTTGAGTTTCTTAATCCTGAGTTCTAGTTTGATTGCACTGTGGTCTCAGAGACTGTTTGTTATAATTTCTGTTCTTTTACATTTGCTGAGTGCCTTACTTCCAACTATGTGGTCAGTTTTGGAATAAGTCCAATGTGATGCTGAAAAGAATGTATATTCTGTTGATTTGCAGTGGAGAGTTCTATAGATGTCTATTAGGTCTGCTTGGTGCAGAGCTGAGTTCAATTCCTGGATATCCTTGTTAACTTTCTGTCTCATTGATCTGTCTAATGTTGACAGTGGGGTATTAACGTCCCCCATTATTATTGTGTGGGAGTCTAAGTCTCTTTGTAGGTCTCTAAGGACTTGCTTTATGAATCTGGGTGCTCCTGTATTGGGTGCATATATATTAGGATAGTTAGCTCTTCTTGTTGAATTGATCCCTTTACCGTTATGTAATGGCCTTCTTTGTCTCTTTTGATCTTTGTTGGTTTAAAGTCTGTTTTATCAGAGACTAGGATTGTAACCCCTCCCTTTTTTTGTTTTCCATTTGCTTGGTAAATCTTCCTCCATCCCTTTATTTTGAGCCTATGTGTGTCTCTGCATGTGAGATGGGTCTCCTGAATACAGCACACTGATGGGTCTTGACTCTTTATCCACTTTGCCAGTCTGTGTCTTTTAATTGGAGCATTTAGCCCATTGACATTTAAGGTTAATATTGTTATGTGTGAATTTGTTCCTGTCATTATGATGTTCGCCGGTTATTTTGCCCATTAGTTGATGCAGTTTCTTCCTAGCATCGATGGTCTTTACAATTTGGCCTGTTTTTGCAGTGGCTGGTACCGGTTGTTCCTTTCCATATTTAGTGCTTCCTTCAGGAGCTCTTGTAGGGAAGGCCTGGTGGTGACAAAATCTCTCAGCATTTGCTTGTCTGTAAATGATTTTATTTCTCCTTCACTTATGAAGCTTAGTGTGGCTGGATATGAAATTCTGGGTTGAAAATTCTTTTCTTTAAGAATGTCGAATATTGGCCACTCTCTTCCAGCTTGTACAGTTTCTGCTGAGAGATCTCCTGTTAGTCTGATGGGCTTCCATTTGTGGGTAACCTGACATTTCTCTCTGGCTGCCCTTAACATTTTTTCCTTCATTTCAACTTTGGTCAATCTGACAATTATGTGTCTTGGACTTGCTCTTCTCGAGGAGTATCTTTGTGGCATTCTCTGTATTTCCTGAAGTTGAATGTTGGCCTGCCTCACTAGGTTGGGGAAGTTTTCCTGGATAATATCCTGCAGAGTGTTTTCCAACTTGGTTCCATTCTCCCGTCACTTTCAGGTACACCAATCAGATGTAGATTTGGTCTTTTCACATAGTGCCATATTTCTTGGAGGCTTTGTTCATTTCTTTTTACTCATTTTTCTCTGAACTTCTCTTCTAATTTCATTTCATTTCATTCATTTGATCTTCAATCACTGATACCCTTTCTTCCAGTTGATCAAATCAGCTACTGAAACTTGTGCATTCGTCACATAGTTCTCATGCCATGGTTTTCAGCTCCATCAGGTCACTGAAGGACTTCTCTACACTGGTTATTCTGGTTAGCCATTCATCTAATATTTTTTCAAGGTTTTTAGCTTCTTTGCAATGGGTCCGAACTTCCTCCTCTAGCTCAGAGAAGTTTTATCATCTGAAGCCTTCTTCTCTCTACTCGTCAAAGTCATTCTCTACCCAGCTTTGTTCCATTGCTGGCAAGGAGCTGCATTCCTTTGGAGGGGGAGAGGTGCTCTGATTTTTAGAATTTTCAGCTTTTCTGCTCTGTTTTTTCCCCATTTTTGTGGTTTTATCTACCTTTGGTCTTTGATGATGGTGACGTACAGATGGAGTTTTGGTGTGGACGTCCTTTCTGTTTGTTAGTTTTCCTTCTAACAGTCAGGACCCCCAGCTGCAGGTCTGTTGGAGTTTGCTGGAGGTCCACTCCAGACCCTATTTGCCTGGGTATCAGCAGTGGAGGCTGCAGAACAGTGAATATTGCTGAACAGCAAATGTTGCTGCCTGATCGTTCCTCTGGAAGTTTCATCTCAGAGGGGTACCCGGTTGTGTGAGGTGTCAGTCTGCCTCTACTGGAGGGTGCCTCCCAGTTAGGCTACTTGGGGGTCAGGGACCCACTTGAGGATGCAGTCTGTCCGTTCTCAGATCTCAAACTCTGTGCTGGGAGAACCACTACTCTCTTGACAGCTGTCAGACAGGGACATTTAAGTCTGCAGAGGTTTCTGCTGCCTTTTTTTCGGCTATGTCCTGCCCCCAGAGGTGGAGTCTACAGAGGCAGGCAGGCCTCCTTGAGCTGCGGTGGGCTCCACCCAGTTTGAGCTTCCCAGCCGCTTTATTTACCTACTCAAGCCTCAGCAATGGCCTTGCAATTCAATCTCAGACTGCTGTGCTAGCAATGAGCGAGGCTCCATGGGTGTGGGACCCTCTGAGCCAGGTGTGGGATATAATCTCCTGGTGACCATTGGAAAAGCACAGTATTAGGGTGGGAGTGACCTGATTTTCCAGGTGCCGTCTGTCACATCTTTGCTTGGCTAGGAAAAGGAATTCCCTCACTGCTTGCACTTCCTGGGTGAGGCAATGCCTTGCCCTACTCAGTTCACACTCGATGCACTGCGCCCACTGTCCTGCACCCACTGTACAACAAGCCCCAGTGAGATGAACCCAGTACCTCAATTGGAAATGCAGAAATCACTCGTCTTCTGTGTCGCTCATGCTGGGAGCTGCAGACTGGAGCTATTCCTATTCGGCCCTCTTGGAACTGTCCCAAAATATTTTTTTAAAGTACTTGGAAAAAAGGAGATGATACAGAAATTTCAAAATCTAATTTAAATAATCATTCCTAAGAAATGAAAAAATACTATGGTTGTGAAACAAGAATTGGATGGCATAAGAAGAACACTAAATTAGATAATAACATTTTAATATCAAAAATGCAAAATATCGGCAGAAGGGTTAGAAGAGATAAATTGAAGAAATATCTCCGAAACTGGAATAAAAAGTTCAAGAAACAGAAAACACAACAGAAGATTTCAGTGAATTAGGGAATCCACCTAGGAGAACCCAGGAAAAACAACAACTGACTAGAGGATTCTTTAAAAAGAGAACAGGAAAAATATAGGAGACTGAAGTTCAAAAATCAATAAAGAAAATACCCCTGAAATAAAGAACATAAATTTCTAGACTAAATTGCCTTCTAATTGCCTACAAAACAAAATGATTGACAAAGACTAAACATATCATTTTGAAATTTCAGAGAACAGATTCTAACAGCTAAAAGCAATGAAATACCAGTTTACTTCCTATATATGACTGAATAATAGCCACCTGAAGATATCAGTTCCTAATTTCTAGAACCTGTAAATGTTATCTCAATTGGGAAAAGGATCTTTGCAAATGTGATTAAGAATCATAAAATGAGGAGATTATCCTGGATTATCAGGCAGACCCTAAGAGCCATCATAAGCCTCCTTATGAGAGAGGCAAAAAAGATTTAACACATACAGTGGAGAAAGTGATGTGAAGGTTTAGCAGAGAGACTTAAAGATGCTGGCCTTGAAGACTGACGTGATATGGCCACCAGCGCAGGAAGGCTGGCAACTACCTAAAACTGGAAAAAGAAAGGAGAGCGTTGTCCCCCAGAACCTCTGGAAGGAGCATGGCCCTATTGACACCTTGATTTCAGCCCAGTGTTGCTAATTTCAGGCTATGGCCTCCAGAACTATGAGACAACAAATTTCTGTTGCTGTAAAACACCCAGGATGTTGTCATTTGTTACAAAAATCAGAGGAAATGAATACACCCTCATAAGTTCAAAAGTCAAAACTGAACCAAGACTCTCATTACAAACACTAAAAGATAGAAGAAGATAGAAGAGTGCCTTTACAATTCTCAGGGAATATGACTTACCATCCATAATTGTGAATTATCAGGTAAGTGAATTATCAGTTACGTACAAGCATAAACTAACGTCATATTCAGATATTCAAAGTCTTCAAACAGTTATCCCTCATGCACTCTTTCTCAGGAAGCTGTTGGAGTATGTACCCCCATTGAAATGAAGAAGTCAGCCAAGAAAGAAAGATTGAGATCCAGGAAGTGGGGGATGCAACATAGAAGAGCAATGAACAGACTTCAAAGGATGAATCTGAAGGAAAGTTCCAGGATATCACTATAAAATAATCTCGGAGTCCACAGCTGAGGTTGGAAATGGAGGGTTGCTGGAGAGGGGTTGCCAAGGAAACACTTGGCTCTTGAGATGACCTTCTGTGTTTGACCATACTGACAGGAGTTTGAAATATTGGTAGAATGTTTAGGGATGAATTAGCGACAGGCACAAAATTTAAGCAAAGTAACAAAGCAATTTTCAGCTCTACATACAACAATATATAGTACAAGAAAGGAAATATGATGTCCTTGTGGATCAGCTGTGGACAATACATAGTAATAATAAAGTAAATATTGACTAATTATTTGGTAATACATCTGTATTGGGGGTGGACAGGAATTGTGTATAAGCAGACACAAGAGAGCAAAATCTTCATATTCCATACTATGGAGCCGATGTAGAATATTTATCATGAAAATTAATAGCAATGTGAGCATGGTATTTAGAAATATGGGAATAAATGACAGAAGAATAAATGTTTGAATGTGGCTACGCTTAGGGAGCAAATATTGCAGATGGAGCTGGTGGGGCAGGAGAGTATTGATTTCATCATGTCATACAATACTCTAACTTTTTTTTTTTTTTTTTTTTTTTGACACGGAGTCTTGCTCTGTCGCCCAGGCTGGAGTGCAGTGGCCGGATCTCAGCTCACTGCAAGCTCTGCCTCCCGGGTTCACGCCATTCTCCGGCCTCAGCCTCCCGAGTAGCTGGGACTACAGGTGCCCGCCACCTCGCCCGGCTAGTTTTTTGTATTTCTTAATAGAGAAGGGGTTTCACCGTGTTAGCCAGGATGGTCTCGATCTCCTGACCTCGTGATCCGCCCGTCTCGGCCTCCCAAAGTGCTGGGATTACAGGCTTGAGCCACCGCGCCCTGCCAATACTCTTAACTTTTAAAACTACTTGGCTAATACCGTGATCTTGAGTTTCTAGCCTCCAAAGCTGTGAGAAAATACATGTCTGTTATTTAAGTCACCCAGTCTACGGTGTTTGGTTACAGCAGCCCTAGCATATGAATATACTTGGCAACTGATTTATGGTAACTGTCCTAACATAGGTCAATCCTGGACATGGATCCAGGATACATCCTTGTAGTTAGTCAGCCACAGCTTCAGTTGAAGGGAATTGCCACTCCCAATCACACTGGGAAGAGGCTAAATACTGGTGTAGGAAATGAGCCATCTTTGAAATGTGTAGGGGAGAAGAGACTTCCTTCTGATTTGAGTTCAAAAGAATTTGGGAGGGCGGGGTAAAGGCATCCGAGCCTGTACACAAAGCTCTGACAACACTTGGAGCATTCCTAACAATGAGGAGAGCTAGCCGGCTCCAACCTGTGTGGAAGCAGGAAGGCAGGTGCTGCAGTAAAAATTCTCTTGAGGTCAGGTTTAGGCTGAGGGGGTCCCTTCTAGTCATATTTGTAAGTCGCTCTCCAGTGGTGTACTTTCATTACCCGTAAGTGTTCAGTAAAGTAAAGCCTATCCCCACAGCTGTTAAAGTTCATAGCCTGCCCTTGGTTGAACTGGAGACCTGATCCCAGGTATCAGAGGCATGGTCAAGGAGCAGCCAGAGGGGAATGTCAGCAGTAGGCCTCCAAGAAGCACAGCTATGTCTGCCCAGCAGAAAGCACTTTCAGGACCCCTGGCTGCACAGACACAAAACATTTTCCATCTCTGTTGACCAGTCATTGTCCGTTTGGTAGGACAGGTCCTCTTCCAAGGGTCAATGTTTTGTTTTTTGATGGGTGCAGCACACCCACATGGCACAAGTATACATATGTAACAAACCTGCACGTTATGCACATGTACCCTAGAACTAAAAGTATAATAATAATAATAAAAAAAAGAAAATATTTCATTCTAGAAAATCAAAATTTAGTTCAAAAATATAAAAAGAACAGTTCAATATTTGATTTGATTAAATCTCTAAGCTTACCTTCATCTGTACTCGTACAACCTGACTTCCATCCAATAACCAAAGATGAACTCTCCCTAGATGAATCTAGGATCAATACCACTCTTGTGTTTTGTATTCCGTCCTCTCCCTGGAACTTCCTTTCTCTCCAGCATCACCATTTCTCTTTTCTACTGAATTATTCCCACTAGTATACATCCTTGCTATAAGATCTCATGCCTTTAAAAAAAAAATTACTCTTGATCTCACGTTCCCCTCTGCTCTCATCCTGTTCTCTGTTCCTCTTTACATTAAACTCCCTGAAAGGTGTCTATATTCACTAGCTCTGCTTTTCATCTGCCATTCTCTCTTGAATCTACCTCAAACAGACCTTTGTCCCTATTACCTACTAAAAATGCTTTTGCCAAGGCCAGTGAGAACCTCCTCTCACTCAACCTCAACCTCTAAGCAGCATTAAACACAGCTAGCCACTCCCATCTTCTTTTTTTTTTTTTTTTTTTTTTTTTTTTTT